>NW_016183299.1:1164-5610 GCF_001687245.7 Rhagoletis zephyria | reverse complement strand
ATGCAAATTCGCAGCGGAGATGCTGCAACTTTTGAAGGAGTGCACTGCACAGCCTGACTGAAGATCTCGCCCGACTGACAAATGATTCCCTTCCCTTCCCTTCTTTTTCTTTCTTTGACTTCAGATTTGACCAGGCTGTTCTCACGTCAAACACTGGGAGAGAGAGAACATGTTTGTTTGTCAATAACCAGCAGAAACAAAAAAATATGGAAATGAGAAGGGGATTTACATTTAAATGTGTGTGTGCTGGTGGTAATTAGAAGTGGTGCAAAGCAAAACTTGCTTCAAATCAAATCAACCGAGCTCTAATGGTCGAATCTATTGAGTCTAGTCCAGGCAGTAGGTACCTCTTACAACACTTTGTCGGCACTCTCCAAACACAAGCTTCATCAAAAAGTGCATCAGTCAGTCAATCAACGATCGTCATTAGCGGTGAGTGCCAACGCTGCGGCTGCGGCTGCTAATCTTATCCTGATAAAAATTGAAGTGAGTGAGTGAGTAAGTAACGGTTTTTGGCGGCGGCGGCAGCGATCAACTGACTTTGGGTTACCTCTTTTGCACCGCACTCTTTGATGGTAAGTGATTCGCCGCCCCGCTAACANTATTTAAACCTATTTTTTAGAGTGAAACAGTGGACTTTGTGGACTTTTTTCTCTCTCAATGGAAAGTTTTCTACCTTTTCTTTCTTTCTTTCTTTGGAAGATATAATAACGAAAAGAAGAAGCCGGGAAGCTCACTTAGCGCCCCCGCGAGCGCAAAAATGATCTTTTTTGTTTCCTTTAGGATTAAACCCGGTGGTGGCGGCGGCTCAATCAACTTCAGCACACTTTGGTATCAATTAATGGTCAGCCGCTTAATTAGACACACACACACACACTCAGAAAACTAAGAGAAAGAAAAGGAGGAGAAGGGATGCTAAATATACCGAACAGACACCGAATCGATCAATCAGCGAGGACAATCGGGAGGAAAGAAAATGAAAAAGAAAAGAAGAAAGACAAACGGGCAATCAGTGAGCGGGCACTCTGCCAAAAAAAAGAAAAAATTGCTCTTCACATTTGCGGTTTCACCAGCGGCCATCATCATCCTCTCGCATCAGTTCATTAATTACCGCTCTATGAATCCCCTCTCAGTTTAACTTGACTCTAGCGCATCCCTTTTAGAAGAAGGAGAGAGAGAGTAATGGTCGTCGTTTTGGTGGTTGACGTTTTCTCATCTCTTTCGTTCTCTTCAAAAGTCGCAGTTGTCGTCGTTTTTCATTCTCTGCTGAATATAGCTGAAGCAGCTGCAGCTGCAGAAGGAGAAGTAGGAGTGCTGAAGAGTGCAAACATAACATGACGACAACTTGGCTGCAAATGCAAATGCAGAGATGCAAATGCAAAGATGCGGAAAGAAACGGAGCAAATCGAGCTTGAATCGAGAAAGGAATAGTTCTCTCTTCTTTTTGCTAAGGCAACCTTGAAGAGTTGTCACTTGAGGACTAAAGCTGAAGAGTGAGGATGTGAAAGGCTCTCGAAGGTCAAGTGTGAGTGAGCTTTTGAGAGAGTTTGGTGTTTGCTTCCAAAATTGGAACAGCCAGTCAGTTTGTGTGCCGAAAACAGTTACGAGGAAGAGCGACCGACAAAAAGAAGCAGTAAAAGAAGGAAGGGAAATGAAGTGCAAATGAAAAGTGCAAAAGTTGTTTTGCAACAAGTTCCCGCCTACTTTTTCGAACTTACCAACTTGGACAGCTCAGTTTCAGTTTGTAAACTGTTTTTTCCGTCGCCGTCGATGATGAAAATGATGAGATGGTGACAATGAGACACTGCTGTTGAGTGACTTATGAGCTGATGACGAGTTGAAAAAGGAGGAATCCCTTTAGCGGAGAAAAAATTGTTTAGAAAAGGATAAACAGGCAAAACTTCTAGCTTTCGAGGTTGAGGCCCTCGACGTCCTTGACGTTTGACACTAAATTGTTGCTGGAAGCTCGGCTCAGTTATATTGCCGGGGGTTGGCCACTCTGCTGTCTTTTTGATGCGGCTGTGGCTTTGACAATGTCGCTATTTTTGGTTAGCTCAGACGGAGACAAAAACAGAAAGAGAGAGAAGGCGACAATTAATTCCACCCGTGCACCGCCGACTCATCTTTGTCTGTATGACAACTTTGTTATGACGGTGGTTCACCAAAAAAACAAACAGCCAAGTGTACAACCACCAAGATTACGCTAAAGCACATGGCAGTGGTGATCACAGTACTACAGCACACTAAAAACACACTGAAAGAACATTAATGAGTGCCTGCTTGGAGTACAGAGTACAGCAGTATCTCCTTTCAAAAGAAAAAAAGTGAGAGGCCAATAGCACTTGCATTGCACAGACTCCTCTTCTTCTTCTTCTTCAGTTGTCAGTTGTTGATTATTTCTCCGAGTTAGAGAGAAAAAAGAGATATCTTTGCAGCTGCTGCTGACTTTTAGACACTTGTACCAGAGTGTGTAGCAGACAACAACCACCAACATCGCTAAAGAGTAGCAAGTTGAAAAAAAAGATGATCAAAGTAAAAGTATGAACATCTTTTTTATTTTTTCTGCCGATTCGGTGTCTCCATCAGGAGTCTACCATTAAAACTACAAAGTCACCAAGTTAGAATCCCTCGTGTGGCGGCATTAAACACCGGTAATTAATTTGTCAAGATGTTCACCCTAATTCAGTTGGTGCTGATAACTTTGAGACTAAATTAAAATCAGCGCGATAATAAGTTGAAAAGAAAATAAGTAAAGGGAGATAAATGTGGAGCCGATTTGAAAAAGTTTAAAGATATACTCATAGGCGGTGTTAGTGAGCACANGTGAGCACATTTTTTTGGCAAATTTGAAAAGTGTTCACTTACATTTGATTAAGCACAAGAGTTTTGATCAAGTAAAAGATGAACTTGCAAATTTTAAAAGCTTTAATTCTAGTGTGTTTTGAACCATAGATAAAATTTTGTTGAAAAAACTTTTCAACTCACACAATCAAAGTTTGAAAGTGGAAAAAGAGAGGGAAAGGACCATGCAAAAATAGACGATGATTTTCAAACAAAAAGTTAGAACTTGAAACTTTTACCGTAGATTCTACTAATTAAGACGATCACAATGGTATATGACTTGAGGTGTGGCCATTTTTTTAAGGGTTCCAAAATGGCGTTTGAAGTTGGCTAAAAATGCATTAAAATGTGTTAGGCAAGCAAGCACTGTGCAAGAAACAACAATAGAAGATGCCGGTAGGGGCGCTGTATTCGCCTGCGTAACACATTTCAATGCATTTTTAGCCAACTTCAGACGCCATTTTGGAACCCTTAGAAAAATGGCCACACCTCAAGTCATATACCATTGTGATCGTCTTAATTAGTAGAATCTACGGTAAAAGTTTCAAGTTCTAACTTTTTGTTTGAAAATCATCGTCTATTTTTGCATGGTCCTTTGTTCATTTGAAGAAATTGTAAACAGTGGTAGTGGTAGAGAAAAGTGGCCACTGGCCACCTAAGAAAAAAAAGTTTGCATGCCATTTTGATCTTAGTAAACCCAACGGAAAACAGTGAGCACAGTGGAATGAATTTCTCGCAGCACTCTTTCTCCTCGTATTGTGCTGCTGTTGTTGTGATCTTACTCGTCTCTCACCTCTTCACTCAACAGGCCACCACGTGTTCTACTTCCCCTCAATTTGTGCATCAATTCAGAATGTTCCTGTCCAAACTTCAACCCGATTTTCCCCATTTGTGCTCTCTGGCCATATTCAGTCAANCGCGATCTTCCTCAGCTGTGTTCTCTGGCCATATTCAGTCAGATGAGTCTCCTGGACCGGATCAGTGCCCACCAGGTCTGTCTCGAGTGGTACCATCGGGTGAGGGAAGTCAATCAAAGCACTGTCAAATCGCTCACCATTATTTATAAAAATGGACCTTCTGCGGTAAACTTTACTGAACTAATCAATGACAGTAAAAACATTTTGCGCAGTGCGAGACTGCTGACCAACTCTGATGGATCACCTCAGTTTCTGGTGAACCGTCTGACCAGGTGGAACAGTTTTCAATTAAGTGACAATGATCAGCAGAACTTGATTACTCTGAAACAGATCGCATCCACTTTTCCCTCCATCATTGAACTTATTTTTATTAATGTTTTTTGTGAAAAGATAAGGCTTTTGACAGTGATGTTGCAGAATGACCACTGGCGACGTCAGCTGGTCAGTCTCAATGTGATTTGCAGAGGTCAACCTCATTATAATGAGCCAACCATCCTCCAGCCTCTCTTCACTGCCATCAACTCTTTGTCTGCTCTCAAATACCTCACATTGAAAGGAGTCGAACTGTACGACCTGTCTATTCTTGCTCAGCTAAAAAAGATAAACTGTGATTATGAGAACTCCCTTCTAAATTCTCTCCAGCAGTATGCAGCACCGAACACTGGTGAACTATCGGTTGAGGTATCCA
>NW_016183299.1:380-1074 GCF_001687245.7 Rhagoletis zephyria | reverse complement strand
TACATTACTGAGTTGAGCAAACTCAGTGACCAGTTTCGGGGCAGTATAACATGCCTGAATATTCATTCACTTCACATCGACAATTTTTTTTTCTTGTGGCACCTCCTTTCCCAACCTTACTACGCTATTTCTGTGTGTTTCATCCTCCACACTCAGTCAGCGCTTTCCAGCTCTCTCTCAGCTTCATCAACTTCAACAATTGAGTTTAAGTATTAACTTTACTGACTTGGACATTAAGCATCGGTTTCCACCTTCTCGAGCACAGCATCTTTCTGTGAAGGTACTGGACCTACGCCTAAGCCTCAACTTTCACTCTCAGTTGAACTGGTTGAATCTGCACGAGACCATGCCCAATCTGCAGGCCATTCATCTTTACATAATTTACTGCCGATCCTGTGGAATCAAAAGTCATCAAGATAACTTACCAGCTAATATCGTTAAAGTAGCGTGGCGAAATTGCTTTAGAGATATTCTGCAAAGTCTACACTACAACACATGTATTCCTTTAAACCGACTTTCTTACTACTATGACAAAAATGTTTATACTTTATCCGAAGAGTTCCTTTGAGAATGAACTGTTTTTATTTCAGACAAAGAATAGGTTTTAAAATCAGCAAAAATAAATAAAATTTGTTGAATGTTTATTTACTGGCCAGTGTTCACTTACCTTTGATTAAGTACAAGAATCTTGATC
>NW_016183299.1:0-265 GCF_001687245.7 Rhagoletis zephyria | reverse complement strand
TGGCCACTAAAGAAAAAAAGGTTTGCGTGCCATTTTGATCCCAGTGGGCCCAACGGAAAAATAGTGAACACAGTAGACAGGATTTCCTGCAGAACTCTTCACTCGTATTGTGCTGTTGTTGTGCTTTCACTCTGCCTCACCTCTTCACTCAACAGGCCACCACGTGTTCTATTTCCCTTCAAATTTTGCATCTCTTCAGAATGTCCCTATCCAAGCATCAACGCGATCTTCCTCAGCTGTGTTCTCTGGCCATATTCAGTCAGAT
>NW_016183298.1:0-5610 GCF_001687245.7 Rhagoletis zephyria | reverse complement strand
ATTCATTCAGACGTGTAACACACATACATACATACAAACATATTAAGTACGTATTAAGGCACGCAGTTTAGGGTCAAGCAACCTCACTAGCGTATCTGTAACATCAACCTTAAATTGCATATGAGTATGTACATATGCACGTTTTATGTACATATATATGTACCACGTAGTTGCTCTACGAATACTACACTGCTCTGCTCACCATGCCCGACAGAGGAGCTGCTCCTATTTACCATCCTTATATATCTTCGCACGAGTCTTGGTCTGCACACAACCATTAATAGCTTATTTCTGCATTTGTTTTCCAGCTGCTCCCATAAAGTCCATTTGATGTATGTGTAAACCCAGTTGATCATACATACTTACACACACATTTAATGTGTGTACATTCCCGTATGTACGTACATACATATGTATGTGCATACGTCCTTTTCAACAAACTTGTATAAGCTGATTTGGGCTCATTATGCAAAAGCTGCTTGCTGCTGATGTTAAGCATGCAGCATGTACAGTCAGTCAATAAAGTTTAGATACAGCGAATTTTTTACAATACGGGCAACTATTTTTTAAATATTTTATTTTTCGATAATTTTTTATAAAAATATGGTCAATTCTACAACAAAAAACCCAAAAATCAGGGTTCCAAACCTTGTGTAAAATTAAAGAAAATTCCGCAAAATTTCATTCAAATATTGCACTTTTTATTTACGCTCTCTAGAAAAAATTTGAGTATGCAGTTTTTTAGCCCATTCAATTTTAGTATAACAAAGTGCAAGTTTGTGGCGGCTAGGACCTACCATTGATTTTTAGGAATTTTTTTGTTGAAGGTGTCGCTCATTTTCTCCATATAAAATAATGTTTGATAGTTTTTTTATATGGAAAAAATGTGCTACACCTTCAACAAAAAAATTTCCCAAAAATCAATGGTAAGTCCTAGCTTCCTCATACTTGCACTTTATTATACTAAAATTGAATGGGATAAAAAACTGCATACTCAAATTTTTTCTAGAGAGCGTAAATAAAAAGTGCAATATTCGAATGAAATTTTGCAGAATTTTCTTTAATTTTGCACAAGGTTTGGAACTTTTCTTTTGGGTTTATTTGTTGTAGAATTAACCATATTTTTATAAAAAATTTGCGAAAAATAAAATATTTAAAAAATAGTTGCCCGTATTGTAAAAAATTCGCTGTACCTAAACTTTATTGACTGACTGTATGTACATATCGCACACCTAAATCTAAAGTGCTATCAATTAAAAAAAAAAAAATTAATGCGTTTTCTGTTTGCATAAATCAATTCATAGGAGTTACATCCAATTAAAGAAAGTATTTTTTTCTTCATGATTATATACATTAACTAAAAAAAACTACTGTTATACCTGTTTTTGTATTAATTGCGTTGAATCTGTACGATCAACAACCAGTTAAATTTCCCTCTGTGAATTTTGAGTTAGCTCATTTTAGATCTACATAGGTGTGCGATATGTTTACATATAAACTTAAGCTCGTGTTAGCGCAACTAGGGCATGTCAACTTAAAATATATTAAAATAAATTAATGCAAATTAATTGGTGCTATTTGGTGATAAATTGTGTGCCGTACAAAATATTACTCCATGCGTGATTTTATCTTATATTTATGTATTGGAGGAGCCTACAAAGGAATTTTTACGAAAATAAATTTAGTTATTTAGAATTTGAATTATTATTAAGCAATAACTTCAACGTACAAACAGTAATATTTTGGATTCAAAACGCTCTGTTCTCTAATCGGGATACATGGGAAAATCGGATTACAACTCCTGTTGATCATAANACAATTGGTACACGGTTAAACATTTTGGTTTTAATTTTACACCTTTGCACTCCATACAGACCAAACTAAATTTGGTTTCAAATCGGAATATATTAAAGTTTGCTTAAAACTATTCTATGCCAACTGACACCGATTGGAAATGCCAAGTGAATCGAAGACGTTCTCCATTTGGTCTTTTCATAGCAGTGGAGGCCTATCTCTTTCTCTGCAACCCCCAGTGGGTTCTGAGTTGAATTATTTCATAGGTGGAACGTCGGTGTCCATTTGAACGATATGGCCAAGCGAGCGGCGAGTGGACTTTCGAGGCGTATAGCTTATTTTGACAAGTTGTGGTATTCACCATCGCAAATGCGTAAAAGCTCGTAAATCTTTCGCAGAACTCCAAGAGCCGCTTCATCAGATGTTTTCATTGTCTATGCCTCCATGCGCCATGATGAGTGGCTTATAGAGGGAGAACTTTACTTCTTAATTGCCTACTCAGTCCAAAGTAGCACTTGTTGTCAAGAGTGATTCTCCGTTGGATTTCAAGTTTGACATTATTATTGGTGTTAATGCTGGTTCTCAAATTAACGAAGTCGTCTACTGTGACGTACATAATTCGTCTCATAATTCGATATTATGATAGTCGGGAATGAGCGACAGACTATGAAATTTGTTCTAGCGAGTAATCGATCACAAAAGGTCAATCAAATGCATTGGAAATCTGAAAATATTTAAAAGAAGAAAGAAATCAGGAAATTATTAAGTTTTATGTTGATTCTGTATTTCCTTTTGTTCATTTGATTTTTTTTTTCAATAAATTAAACCTCGGTTTAATGTACTAAAATCAGCATTTTCCAAACTTGCAAAAAATTCTCTTTATGAAATTAACACTCCAGTGCATAGAAAAGATTATTAAAACTAAAATTCATTTGGAAATGCACTTAATGCACTTTACACCAAACCTATAAATTGCTACCCCCGCTGTGCTATGTTGCCAACTGTAAGAAAAATTTAATTAATTTGTTCAGACGAGTGACGAATCACGTCTATCACGATTCGACCCCAGATATATGTTGGCAGAATAGTTGCCTTATAGCAAAAACAAACGAAAGTGTTTCTTGAGTTTTGACACCCTTTTTCACCCGTTAGATGCAGTTTCACCGCCCTAAGTTTTAGTAGACTACATTGTCTGCATAGTACCTAGTCTCAGTTACACTGCAGCAGAGTAACACTGGCCTGAGAGCAGTAATTTATAGCTCTGCAAGGGCTGCCTAATGACGTTCAGTGACGGCATACAAAAAATCCAATTTGCCAGCACGGAATAGCCTCTAAGTGCAAGAGCTGAGTTGCTAACGGATTAAAAGTTGGTGGAATCAAAAGCGCCCCAAATATTAACAAAATCAGTTTTCTAAACATTTATTTAAGTGTTTAAAGTTTACGATATACAACAAAGCGACACTTGCGACACCGTTGTAAATCCCCCAAATATTTTTTTATTTCTTCCTCATCATATGTAATGACCAACTAATCTTGTATTGACTGCTTCACCCACTCATGTGGTTTTATAGTAACTCAATTTTCAAACCAAATTATTCCCTAATTACTCACACAATGTCATTCAGCGTAGTCAATAATGTCCTGCAGCTTTTATTGTACTGATAATTTCTCATTACCTCACTGATTTACTGCACTACCTACCTGCGCTATACTAACTTCTCAACGCGCTATTGCTTCCAGCCCTCTAGCTATTTGTCACTCACTTATTGCCACTTTTACAACTTCAACCAAAAGTTTTCGCTCTTTTATGGCCCTATGAGCTTTAAGCCACTCAAAGTTTGCCGAATTTCCTCGAATGCTATATGACAAAAATTGCCCACAATTGATGCGAGGCAATGAAATGCTTTTGTTTTGCGGGATGTACAAGCTGGCCATTGAAATAGAAAATCAGATATGTATATATTTACGTTGTCAAATCTACTTACATATATACATACATACATACATACTCATAAATATGTATATATGAAGAATGACAAACATCGTTATATATTTAAGATTCAAGTATTTAGTTATTGTGCGTTGTTTGTTGGAAGGCAGGAAATTCCAAAGTACATAGTTTGCTATCGCATTGGAACATCAGAATTATGTCGCTAATTGCAAAATATTGATACATAACCGACGGAAATGACCTGAAATATTTTTGATGACTTCAGTGCTCCTGGCATTTTGGTCGCAATCACGAGCGAACAGCACGATGTGGACTGAGGATGAGAGTGAAATTTCACTGCTAATTATTTGCTTGTTACTTTACTTTCATCGCTCATAGATTTCGTGAAAAGTAGCGCATTGAAGTGTTTTCAAAGTTTTACGTACCTACACTTCAGGTTTTTAAGTAGCTGGGAGTTGAGTGGTAAGCTTTTAAGAGTAGCACTTACGCATACATATTTGCAGGTAAGTAAAAATTCAGTTGAAGAGTGTACGCATAGAGCGTCACAGTGAAGTGTTTTATTTTGTACTTGTATTGTTTTCATGTAGTTACTCTTAGTATGCCATTATTTGCTTGCTATTCTAAGTAAGTATGTACATAGATCGAAATTTTAAGCACATATTTAATCAATTTAACTAAGAAATACCTAAAATGAACTATTGTAATATGGATGTAAAACGAGAGAAGTTGAAAATGGTTGCCACCTGTTTGGGAAGTCGAAACTAATTTAATTAATATGAAACTTCAAAATAAATTTAGTTAGCATGTTACATAAATTAAATATTTTAGTGTTGATGTCAAACGATGGTTTATTTCGAAAATACTTTTGAAAAAGTTAGACTTCTGTTTAAAAATTCAAAATCAACGTAATTAAAGAGTTAATTTTAGGATATTTGTTATTAATTCAAATTATGTAGTTAAATGAAATATTTTATTATAGGTCACAAATATTGACCATGTAATGAGAAATAATTTGTAAACCAGCATTCCCAAGAAATGCAGATATCGAGACTTGTCCAATTAAGGTAACTGTCTGGGTAACACATCAGAATGATCAGCAGAGTTTTTAGTATTCAGTACAACAGATTCAGCGTTAGTATCATACAAGCTAACGAACTAGCTAACTTTCATAGCACTGTTTTGCCAGTCAATCTAGCCAGCAGCTAGTTAATCTATCTTTTAGGTTGTTTCTTGACTAGTTTATCTTCTCGCTGTCAGGAATTTATATACTGCAACATAAATACATATGCCTATGCGCAGTACATTCAACCAATCGAAATGAAACATAAATTTAGATGTCGTAAAAATCAAGTCGAAACGATGGCAATGCACTGAAGCTTTGTGTTGATGCAGATGAACTGAGTTGAGTTGAAGCTAAAATATGTGTCTGAAAGTGACTAAACTCGACAGAAATTCTCACTATTGCAAAGTCGTTAAGCCACATGCTTGTATGTATGTATTCATGCACACGCTTGTTGTTGTAAGGGCATTTATAGCGAAAAACAAGTAAGAAAGTCTAAGTTCGGGCGGAGCCGAACATTAAATACCCGGCGCAAGTATTAAATATATGTTTTTTCAGATTTCTTTCCGAAACCTTCTGCTAGATGGTAAGCCGGGGTGTATCAATTTTAAGTAAATTAGCGTCCTTCAATTTCGAAATATTGAAGTTTCAAGCATTTCTTAAATTTACCGTTATATGAGAATCGGCCGTTATTTTAGTCCGATTTCAATAATTTTCAACGTTTTGCTTACACGTGGCAAGTACAATAACTATACCGAGTTTGGTAGAACGGTTACCGATATACTTATATGTGATCATAAGTGGG
>NW_016183297.1:0-5610 GCF_001687245.7 Rhagoletis zephyria | reverse complement strand
TGCATAATTTGCAAGCTAGAATTTTTGAGTGGTAACAGATGTGGTGGTGATGGTGGTGGTGGTGGTGGTGGTGGTGGTGGTGGTGGTGATCGGTGCAGGCGCCTAACTAGAAATAAGCAAATCCCCAGTATCTACACAAGTTTTTATGTTGTAACATTGATACATACACATACATGAGTGTTTTGCGGCTGACTGTCGTCGAGCGTGTGCCTGTTAACATAAATAAATTTATCTAGCCTGAAGTGTGACTAGCGCTGTTTAACTAATTGCTGGCAATTTAGTGGTTACGTTTATCAAAATGATCAACCAAAAACATTTATTTGAATTGATTTATTTTTAAGTTGTTTTTATGGGTTTTTGTGGGTTTTTCTTCTGTAGCATTCACAATGACTAATATGGGGCGTGTTTTTTGCTGCTGGCCGAAAGCAGTGTGGATTAATTCACATGAAGGCTATGAAGGTTAGATGACAAATTAAGTGAAATATAAAAATCTTCATTTTACGTTGGAAATCCCTAAAATACGCGAATTGCTTCAAAAGAATTTGGAAGTTGAACAAGTTCTTATTTTAGCATAAGAAGTCGCGAACATTAAAAAAAAAATGAATTTCTGGAAAGTTTCGAAAAAATTTTTTTAGATAAAATTTTGGATAAATTTTACAGAATTCATGACAATCTCCTGCATAGAAAAATTCGGCATCCAAAAACAATTTCAAACACTTGTCTAAATGAAAATTTGAAAATTTCGCAAAATGAGATAAAGTGTAAAATTTACTAAGGAAAAAACTCAATTTCCTACTTTTCGTCAAAATCGCAAAAGATTATTTTTGGACATTTTTTTACGAAATTTATTAAAAGTAGCCTAAATTTTGCATGAAAAACACGAAAATGGAATTTAAACAAAAGTGTAATTTTGACCAGTAAAGCCGGAAAATGCGTTTGTAAAAATGTTGAGAAATGCATAAATAAATCTGTTAAAAAGCTTAATTTTGTTCAGAAAGTAAAGGAAATTATAAATCGAAAGCTGAAGAGAAAATCAGAAATTTATTTAGAAAAATTTGAGAAGAAATCCAGACATTTTGTTACTATCTAAGAAAGTTTATTACAACAACTGAAAAGTAAAAAAAACATAATCTCAAAAAATTTGTTTAGGTACCTTTTCGTACAAAAATTTATTAAAATAGCTTAAATTTGAAAGGGCTACTACGGTTAATTGAAGAAAGCTGTAACAGAAAATTTTTAAATAGAAATTTTATGAAAAAAAAATTTTGGGAAATTCGCATTTTGATTCTTTAAAATCTTAAAAAAATTTATTTAGATCCCTTTTGGTACGAAATTGATTAAAATTAATCATATAGTTTTTTGCAACCTTATTCTTTTAATCTTGCTCAGAAAGTTAACGAAAATAAAAATCGAAAACTGAAAACAAAAAATTCAAAAACTTCTTGAGAAATAATTTTTAACTGTTTTACAATTTTTTTTTTAATAGATCTAAGTTCCGAATAGAAAACCTATAATAAATAAAAAAATTTAAATAATAGCTAAATAATTTTTTTTAAATTTTGCATAAAAAGAACTAATTATAAAAATTGGAAAATTTTGAAAGCTTTGCAGCGGAGTTTTTGAAAAACTAAACAAAAATTTTAAATGTTTGTTTTTTCTACGAAAATAATAAAAAAGGCTTAATTTTGAAAAGTGAATGATGATGATGAAAACAGTATTTTCTTTTACGTCAAAAACTACGAAAGTAGAAGAGAGAAAAAATTCCGAAAATTGTATAAAATTGATGAAAAGCCCTTAAACAAACAAACATGCGAGATTTTATTCAAACTTTCTTTGAATTTCTGGCCCTGACCAGATAAAGATTAGTTCATTTTAATGCATCTATTTTCGAACCTTTTACAATTTATTAGGGAATTAACCAAACACCACGTAAGCAAGTTAAAAAAGGTATAGATGTTCTGTGTGGGAACAGTTTAATATGTAAATCTCAAATTAGTTTAGAGATACTATCTGGGTAGAAATCAGAAGCCGGCGTTATTTCTTACTGTGAACAGTTTTTGATTCTGAGAACACTTTACCTTTGCTCAGATTTGTGTGATAGGCCTAAAGTTTGCATTGCACTAGGAACAGTTCAGAGTTTTTTTCGGAAATAGTTTGTTTTCAGCGTTTTTTTCATTCCCTGGACTTGGTGATGGATTTTGGTACCAAATATAAAATTAAAAAACGAGCATTTATATTTTTGATCTGTGGTAAAGTAGGAAAATTAATATTTTGCATGAGTTACTTGAAGTTCAAGTCTTTGCAAGCGGTAATATAATTATTCAGCCCTTCGGAACGCATTAATGAAACCAGATAGTTAAAAAATAAGAATTGGGCGTTATTTGTTGCTGGGAAGAGTTTTTATATTTTAGGAACACTTACTAATTCCGTTTTAAACTGTGCTACCTTTGCTTAGATTTGTGTAATAGCGCTAAACTTTGTATTAAACTAGTTAAAAATTATAATTCTGCTTCTGGGAACAGTTTCTATGTTCTGAGAACACTACCAATTCCGTTTAAAAGCTGTCTTACCTTTTCTTAGATTTGTGTGATCATCCTAAAATGTGCATTATACTAGGAACAGTTGCAAACTTTTCCGAAACATTTTATTTAGAGCATTTCTCTTTCCGTGGACTTGATGAAGGATTTTGGTAGCAAAAATTAAATTAAAAAATAGGTACATATTTTTATTTCTTGTTAGGCAGCAACCTTTAATATTTTGAACAATTTAAATTATTTGAAAATCAAAAATTTTTGCAAGCGTTAACATAATTATTCGCTTCTTTAGAACGCACTAGCATTTATATTTAGGCTCTATATGTTTGAATCAAAAAAGGTGTTTTTACATTACACTGGGAATAGTTTAAAATTTTACTGTTTGTGGGAGCATACTTTTTCTTCAATTTTAATATCATGCGAGTTTATAGCAAGTCAAATTGCAAACTTTGCAGCTGGGAACAGTTTTCGGATCAGACTGGGAACACTTGAATTTTTTTTTTACTATAACCTGTGCATACCCAACGTATAAAGTTCTTCCGCTGACCCTTTTACTTGCATACATGTGCATAAAACACTTTCTTTAGCCGATCATTAAAGTAACTTAAACTTCGAGTACTTCGCATTGCTACATATACATACATACATATTTCTTTGGCTAATAAAAACGTGCTAACAATGTTGGTATCAGACGTTGCCATCGAAAGCAGCACTGTCAAGGCTAAACTTAGGCAAACTTAAGCACTTGCATACACTGCTAATGCATGTAAAAGTACACAATTTATGTTTGTTTGTATGTAACTTTCCATTGGATGGCTGCCTGCACAAGTTCAGGCAACAAAAAAAACCCCTGAACATAAGCAAGACGCCAGGCGCCTACCCAGCATAGTCAAAATGCCAAGTTGGCGTTCGAGCTTGCCACCTCATTACCTGGAAAAGGAAAAGCGAACAGAGTGGCATGCAACAAAGCGCGGCGCAAGGCAAACAAGTATGCTACGAGAATGGCGCAAAAGTCACCGAAGGACTGAAAAAGTTGGGTGCTGGTATTACTTCAAAACTAAAAAAAAAAAAAATAACCAGAACGAATAAAATAGCGAAAGGCGCGAGAGTTACATTGTTCACACAAACGCCGGCTAAGCAGCCAGCCGCCAACACCAAGCCACTCGTATGCCAAACTTCACGGCAATCGGGCCCCCAACTGCCACTGGACGCAGCACAGAAGATAAACAATGAGGCAGCCACATTGCATGCCATGTCGTGGAGTTGGCTGCCGTGCGACACCAGCGCAGCACAAACGAACAATCCGCATGGAGCAGCACTGGCCAAGCACCGACCACAGCTGGCCAAAAGAATTGTGTAAATTATGTTGCGCCGATAAGCATCGTAGCGCGGTAAGCGGCTGCTCACATAACAGCCTGAAGTCCTGCATGCCAAGCGGCTTGTGTCGTGAGCCGGCCGGCTTGACCGTGGGAGGCATAAGCGCTCGAAGTGGTGTGGCAAGATGGGGCTAAGGCGGCATATAAGCCGTAGTAAAAGAGTCAAAGCAAAGGTGAGGTGGTTTATATGGAGAGCACGCCACACGATTGGTCTCGTTGACGCCGTCACATACATCCATACATATTACTTACATGCGTGTAGATGTGCTGCTGCTCAGGCGGCGGCGTAGGTGGTGGACGGCAGTGTGCGCCCGAAATAAGAACTCAGCAACAAATTCTCACGAATTCACGAATGTTCACTTGGCGGCTAAAGAGCGCCAAGTAAAATGCAAACGAACCTCACTCACTGCAATCGCCACCGCGCCGCCGCCAACTATTTGAAGAAGTAATCTGCGTGTTGCACGCGCAAAATGTAGCAAGTTGGCGCGCACTTGTGTGTGGCGGGCAATTAGCAGCACTGGAGGCGTCCAATGGCTGGCGATTTCCTGGTGGCAGGCGGCTGAACGCATTGGAGCCGCAATATATTTCTAGGGAGTATTGTGTTGGACCGGAGGTGGAGCGCAAGTTCATTCAGTTGTTCGCTTTAAAGGTAGCTTACATTTGTGGTGGGTGATGTGAGAGGCGCGCACACCAGCTGGCGGCCTGCACATTCACCTAGGCTAGGCGTCAGGTTTGTTAGTTGGCCGCTTAAATGAAATTGATGGCACTTGCGCCTGGGCTTGAATTTTGTTATGGTTTGTGTTTACATACATACATTTTAGGTGCCTTGCTTTGGTTGCTATTAGTGTTTCGGGGTGTCAGGGTGTCAGCCGGTTGGTTTGCGACGCAGCAGCAAATGTTAAATGTGGCGCCATTTGGTTGTTAGTGACGCCGCTGTTGCAGCTCGTTGATTACTGTTGCAATTTTCTTCTCCCCCCCGCCCTGTACAGTTATTGTTTTTGCATTGATTGTTTTTCGCTATTGCGTATGTGCTGTAGTTAGGTGTTGATGGCGCTATTGGCTTTGTAATTACTTACCGTGAAGCTAAATACATCACTGCACGGGCGGCCATGACGCATTGAGTAATTGCCTGCGAAGTTGATGAACTGGGTGAGTTTAGAACTTGGCATGGTTGAGGGTTTCAAATTTATTAGTCAGTATAAGAAATATACGTATACACATACGGAATAAAACAAATTTGTAAGGCAAAGGTCAAATTTGTTTAGAACAGAGCGTGTGAATGTGAAAAAGAATTTCCTTTAGAAAAATGTTTAGACCCGGGATAATTAAATTTGTTCCACTCGTAAANGAACGCCCACGACGCAACTAAGTGAACTTGGATGCAATAATCTTTGAAAATAAAAAGTTGTGTGTTGATCCCGCGCGCGACTGATTTGAAACATTTTCTTTCTCTATTAGCCGAATTACTTTATTACCAATAGCTACTATTACTAGTGAGCCAAAACTGAATTTAAAATTTTAAACAGGTGGCAACCCTCTTCAAAAACCTATTAAATATTCCAAATGTTATTCAAAGTTATAATCGATCCGTGTGCCAAATTTTATCTAAATCTGTCCAGCCGTTTCGCAAGATTCGGTTTATCAAATTGTAAATCTCCCTGTGCCGATAAAAAGTTCTAAATTCCTAAATCTAACTTTAA
>NW_016183296.1:0-5610 GCF_001687245.7 Rhagoletis zephyria | reverse complement strand
CCAATGTGGACCCTTTTTCGCATTTTTTCTATTTTCATATTTTTTTTTTCTATTTAGCAAGAAAAATTGCCCACTGCATTCGTTAAATTGTCTGTCCGAGAAAAGCAGGTTGGTGTTGCCTGTATGCTTAGGTTTTTAATGCAGTCTGTTGCACTGCTAGGCAGCTGACGGTTGGCCTATGTGTCTGGATGCGTTAAGTGGCAACTGTGTCTATGTTGATCGTTTGATGGATTTCCAACGAAAAAAAAAATGGATTTGTGTGAAAAAACTACTTTAAAATGCATTTTCTATTTTTCAAACTGTTTTTTTCTTATTCTCCTTTTCTTCCTTTCGCTTTCCTAAGTATTCTCGCTATTTGATGGTTCAATTAGTTATGGGAAAGAGAAAAAACGGAGTAACTTTCTAAGGCATTCACGTCTTTTGATATTTTTGCCTAAATTCGTCGTAGCTTGAGTTCACATTATTATAATTCCANAAAACGATATTTTACATGCATGTACATAAAATCTTGTTTCGCTTTGTTAATTGGTAGTTGATTAATTGTAAAAGTTGAGTGTGAATCCCACGTCCGACTGAAGAGAAACTTTTTCTTCCCCTGTTACCCGTATTACTATATTAGTATTGAGCCCGCATGAATATAAAATTTTAAACAAGTGGCAACCCTCTTCAGTAACCAAAAAAATATACCAAATATTAGTGATACTTATAACCGATATATGTATATGGCAAATTTCGTATACATAAATACCTCCAGCCTCCTAAGTGGAGAGAAGTATCGCATAGTTCGGGTTCTCTAATTTTAAATCACCCTGTCCCGATAAAAATAACTCTCACTTAAAAATATTAAGCGTTATTTCACACCTACAGGCCAAGATTTTCAATTAAACAAAGGTTTTTCAAACTAAATCTTTCATAAAACGCCTTCGTTTAACACTAATATATTCATATATACCTTGTATACAATTTAATTAAATTCGATTCAAACAGCTGGCAAGCCTTTTCAGAAATATTTTCAAACTAAAAAGTTCTTAAATATCTATCGCCAGGCATAACAGATAAACAAAATTAAATCTTGTTTTTCAAATACGTGGCAACCCTGCTAAATATAGATTTTATATAAAGCCTTTCCAGCCACATTTTGATTGAAACACATCTTTAAATAATTCATTTAACTAATTTAATTTAGTCGAAAATATTGTAATTATTGAAATTAAAGATTCCATGCCACTCTTTCGTTTGTCGCCTATATTTTAATATTTCATATAACCTGTGCATCATTTAATTAAACTCGACTTTTCAAACGAGTGGCAATCTTCTTCAAAATATTTTCAAACTTAAGGGCCGGTTACCTCAATGTCTGGTTAACACTAATCTCTGGTTATACAAATTTATCGACGGTACCGACTCTCTGTTGGTTGCATAGGATAACGATGTTTAATTAATTAATTGCCTTTATTTAAATTGAACCTGAATATCCACAACTTCCAATGGAGTCCCCGGCACTACCAAGGAAACACCTCAAATTTCTGGGGGAACACTTCTCCGACGGCTTAGATAAAAGCTTAAACAGATGGCAGCGTTGATTCGGATTAACTCGGACTTAATCCGGAACAACCGCAGTAAATTAGTTTTTATTGATTTTTCTATCGATTTTGTTAGGAGATATTTTTATCGATTTTGTTATGGGCATTTGTCGATTTTGTTATCGTTGATCCGGATTTACTCGGACTTAATCCGGAACAACTGCAGTTAATTCCCGAGTGGATCCGGATCAACACTGCCGTCTGTTTATCCTTTAAGAAAACGTTAGAGGATCTACTAGGATTTGCAAGAAGAGCAAGATGGCTTAAAGATTAAAGGATTTTTATAATTACATAATTTTTTATTTCGTAAAAAACTGTATTACTTTCTCATTAATATATATTACTTAACCGATTTCAAGGTTCGTTATCCGAAATAAATTAAGTTTACAATTTTTATTAAAAATACATACAAACAATACTTTTTCATTTCAAACGCATATGTTTCAATGGGAGAGTGCATAGTGAAGAGCAAAGCGTACATACACGTTTGTAATTGAAATACGTTTGAATTTGAAAACGCATGCAAATATGTTGATACAGTTGAATAAAATTCTTAATATAGTACAAGAATATAATGATAATATAATATTATAATACATGTAAAATAAAAAATATGAATAAATTTGATATTATAAACTTTTTAGTTCCATATATTTCATTGCGGCAAATTAGTAGAATGTTTTGCACAAACGAGTTTTTTTCACAATATGAAGTTTTTTTTGTTGTTCGTCGGTTGGAGCATTTGTATAACAATTAACCTTTGTTTTTATTCTGCCCGTACTGTCACGTTCTACAACATCCATTATCCTCAAAGGACCGCCGTTTATTGCTTCAATGGCGGTGCGTGCAGAGAATATTCAGCTTATTCGACAATTACGATGGCTGAGTGGAAGATCGACCTATCTCGGCAGCGAGTTCCAAAACCCCATATCTCAGAATTTGATTGAATGGCGCCCTATTCCAGCACATTTTCAATGTATTTTCATTTGAAATAGGGTGTTCTTCAATCAAATTCTGAAGTAGGGCGTTCTTGAAAAGTTTTCTGAGATTGCGTTTTCGAACTGGCTGCCGAGATAGGCCGATCTTCCACTCAGCCATCGAAGTACATGTGAGGATATATTACATGTCTTAATGTGAAAACGCATTTAATAAAATTAAGCATAAGATACTCATTAACACCTTTAATCCAAAGCCATTTTCAGTAACAAAATGCACTAACTAAATTAACATATTTATAAAAAAAAAAACTTATACAAATACAGTCCTAATAATTGTATGCTTCCACTTTTAAAATTTGTACATAAATGCAGATGGACTAAGTCGTATGTTAACTGTATCTGTATATGTATATTAATAAGATACAGATATTTATGGTTTAAAAAATGTTAATACAAAATGTCTGCAAACATTTAATCATCGGATCAATTTTTTCGAAAGCTTTCAAAAAAGGTAAGGGAGGGTACCTGTTAAACCTGTGTTTTACTGAATACCAAATTGTACACTTTTTGGTCAATTATAAATTCTAATTTCTATCAAAAATGTTCAAAAATAAAAAGCAAACAAAAAACTAACTAGTTTGGTCACTAAGATAGTGTTCGCTTGTATGTATGTATGTAAGGGTTCGTGAGCGTTGAAATTTAAATCGTATCATATAAAATGCATTGGTCATATGGATATATGTATATAAAAACTACTGCCGGCAAATTAGCCATACCACAATCAAGACATATATATGTATATGAGTTTCAATATAAAGTACGTAAATGTATACATGCACATATTGCACGATGAATAAGCATAACAAAGGCCAAAATAATATCTTAACTAATTTGCATATTAATCAAGGCACAACCTGTGTTCTAGACACGTTCGAAACAACAATCGGTCGACGGCCTCTGCAATCGAATGCGATGACGCACTGTGATTTATTTATTCAGATATTTAAAGCTAATGGATATGATGATCGGTTTTCATAAATCTTCGAAATTGGGGCTAAATCAAACTTTACATGCTTCGATGGCGTACGTATTTAAGAGCTATATGAACTTAAAGCCGAACACACTGATCGGCTTTTACCTACTTTCTGAACGTTATGGATTGTGAAGTAATTTCTATCCCAACTGATTTTTAGGCACTCGCAAAAAACGGGACTCATCATTATTAAACCTAGCTCAAGAGATGGCAAGGTTCAGAATATTCCTTATTACCGGCTTGGTAGGCTTCTTTCAGCGTCTCCCTGTACGCCTATCGGTCGTTGTTGTCGCTTGTTGTTCATTACTTGAATAGGTTCTGGCAATTAACCAAAGGAAATTTTACACTTTCTTTCCTCGCCTTAATAGTGGGTGCCGGTCTAGTGAGCTCATTAGCTATTTTTTGATATCCAAATGTTGAGATTAAACCGAAATTGCGGCTTCGATATTTTTCGACCAATTTTGAATGGATTAACTGTTAAGTAGCTTAAAGCTTCGATTATTCCGACAGGTTCCATAAAGGAAAGGTCTCCCACGATCAGGTCATCGATCATCGAGCTAAGAGTGAAAAGATTCAACGGACCTTAGTATAAATTAATATAAATCATTCTTTTTAGTATATCATTTGCTTTTTCGAAAGAGAAAACATTCCCATTATTTATGTAACACGATTTCATTAATGGGGCTGTCTCAGCTGGCTTCGCGGTAGCGCATCCTCTTAACCCAGTTTTCCATGACCTGAGTGACTGTTTCTGGCCCTATTCGCCTTAATGGCCTGACAAAAAAAAAAGTGTAACGGCGTCAAATCGCATCTCCTAGGTGGCCGATTGACATTGCCGATACGGCTGATAACACTAATACTGAACTTGACGAACAAAAGATCAATTGATGCATGGCGTAGAATCCTGCTGAAACCAAATATCTTCCAAGTCCACATCTTCAATCTCCGGCTAGAAAACATCGTTTATCATGCCTCTGAAGTACTCGCCGTTTACCGACATGCGTTTCCTCCAGCATTTTTAAAGAAAAAATGAGCCTCTCGTCGATTGCGTGCGGCTTTTCCGATCCGCAGATGCTGCAGTTTTGCTAGCTGCCTTTAATTTTTTCCTTTATTCAATTAAAGCACTGTTTGGGCTACACAACATTGAGTTTAGAAATAAGTTTGCAGGCTCGAGCACCCCCCTGCCCCTACCTGGCTACGCCCATGGCCGAGTCCAAGAACTTCGCGAATTGCCTCTCTCTCAACCACGGGTGTGAAGTCGAAGAATTTTTTCTCGTCATTCATGCGTATAACATGTCCAAGCCAGCGCAAGCGTTGTATTTCTATGCCTTAAATATGTCAATGTCGTTAAAAAGCACGTCGAGGTCGTCATTCCATCTGGTTTATGGGGGATAGATCCCCCCCCCTTCGTCATTGAACTACAATTATTTACTTTTGAATTAATAACACAATACTATTTTATCCTTCTGATTTAAAATTTTTTTATTTCAGGCGGATGACAAATTATCTTTTAATGAATAAATGAGTAGTCCACTTGCAAACAGCGTTATGTGATTTTATAAAAGTAAACCATAAATTAAAAAAAAAGTCTACGACAACAAGTAACATCCGAACTGTATCTTTTTTTATTACCTGAAAATTTGGATATATAAGAGCTTAATACCATTGAAAAAATAAAATTGCAGTAAGGTAGATTTGCAAATTGTATATTTAAAAATTTAATATTGCAAGTTTTGAAACAGTAACTTTTACATAGCTAGCTTTTTTTGGCCTTTCGCGNTTTCTTAGCTTTTCGCGTTCTCTGCTCTAGGAAGATTGGTTTGCTTCTTTTTTGCGACCTCTTCCACTAGGCACCGAAACTACCACGTTTTCTTGCAGTTTTCTAAGTTCATACGAAGAGGAGACATTTGAAAGTGTATAAATAAGTATTATAGCGACTTTTGCAAGAGTAGTTAACATTTCATGCTATTTTTTTCAGGATATAGAAAAATTTTTCACTCTGCTGTGAGTGGACATGAAACCCACCAAAAACTAAAAATCTAAAAAAAATTTACAT
>NW_016183295.1:0-5611 GCF_001687245.7 Rhagoletis zephyria | reverse complement strand
TGGTCCACAAAAGTTATAAATTTAGTTCAAAGTTTTGTTTTGCATATTTCGTTAATGTTCACCTTTCATCGGCCCAAGCCGAACAGCCGAATAGTACTGCTACCAACGGTTGTTGCCTGGCTGCCGATAGCATCTTCGTCGTTGTTACTTACTGGTCAGCAATTGTTTTTGTTGTGCTTCCGGCAAACGGTGCGAAAGTTGAGAAAGTGAAAAACTGTAATTAAAATTCAATTAGGCAATCGCTTTACCAGCTGTGAACGGTTGAGGTGAATAAATATTTTGTGTAAACAGGCAAAAGGTTAAAAGTTCTTCGATTGCACTTTGACGTATGGTAATTTTATGGCAATTCTATTGAAATTGTTTTCACATAGTTTTTTTTTTATTTTGTTTTAATTTGGTGTTTCGGGGCTTTTGGTAAAGTACTTAATTCATTTACATAAGTGCTCACTGTCGGTAAATTGGCGCTACATTTATATGTAGAAATCGAAATCTGAAAATAAGTGTGAATGTTGTAGAACCTTCAGATGCCTCTTTGACATCTCAAAAGCTCTGTTCAAAGATAACTTAAAAGCTCTTTGTAAAAATAAAAATTTGGGAAAATAAACTAAGAGGATTCATTTATTGAGGAATCTGTTAGAAATGAAAAATTGGAATTTTTAAAGAAAGTTTATTTCGCTTGAAGCCTTTTCTTTTCAAATGTATTATAAAAATTATATCATCCTGATGGATCTCTTTCATCACCTTAAGTTAATACGAGACCGCCCACATCAAAAGGATTAGGATGTTTTAGATTGCCTATCCTTCAGCTCAGATGCCGGTCTAATCGAGTCTTTATGGGCGAGCATCAAACGAAGGCTGAGATAATTCCCAAAAGAAAAATGTTCAGAATGGAGATGCCGTTTTTAAATCGACTAAATCGAAGATCGATTAAACGAGCCCTTCCGATTTTATATTTGTCGATTTGTTGCGATTCGATCCGTGAATCGATTAAAAAAATTCGAGAATCGACTCCTCAGGGAATCCTCTTGGAAATAACTCTATATAATTATGGCTAATGCTACATCAAACAAGTAAGTAAGTTCGGGTGCAGCCGAACATTAAATACCCGGCTCAAGTATTAAATATATGTTCTTCACCTTTCCGAAACCTACCGCTACATGGTAAGCTGGGGCGTATCAATTTTGAGTAAATTAGAGTCCTTAAATTTCGAATTTTGCCACGCCCATTTTCCAAAATTTTATCACAAACATATTTCTTGGTTAAGAATTGTTGTAAGCATCAATTTTGAATAAATTAGCTCTAATATTTACTCATTTATCGAAGATTTGGTATTTCTCTAAATTACCGTTATATGGGATGTGGGCGTGGTTATTGTCCGATTTTAAAAATTCTCGGCCATTTGGTATGCTGTACCAGGGCCAACAACTGTGCCAAGTTTGGAAGAAATTGGTGCAGGGGTTACCAAGATATACACATGTAACTATAAGCGGGCGTAGCTACGCCCATTTTCCAAAAATTTTCAATATTCTTATTTTCCGTCTAAAAGTTATTCTAAATGTCAATTTTGAGTGAATTATTTTCATTAGTTACTAAAATATCGCAGTTTTCGTATTTCTGAAAATTACCGTTATATGGGAGGTAGGCGTGGTTATTGTCCGATTTCGCCCATTTTCAATCCCATACGTCCTACGCCCAAAAGAAGTGCATGTTAAGATATCTCAATTTTTACTCGAGTTATCGTGTGCACAGACGGACGGACGGACCGACAGTCACCGCTTAATCGATTTCTCTTTTCATTCTGATCATTTATGTATACATTTGTCTATATCTATCTCGATTCGTTTTGCCTATATTGCAAAATGGCACTTTTGCACTGCATATAGAATTTACGAATTGTTAGCTACTTGAGAGCTTTTAAATAAATCTGGATGTTCGATATATGTAATACTCCTATATTGGCAGTAACAGCTATTTTTGTTTCGATTCGAATCGATTCAAAAATTGGTTTTTTTTTTATTTCAATCTGGCATCTCTAGTTCAGAAGTGTATGAGCCAAAAGTTGGAAAATTTGATTTTAGTTAAGACAAATTAAATATTGCAATATGGCTATCAAATCAAGGAGATTTAGGGAAGTTTTCTGCCGAAAATATTTTTGAGGAGGGTTGCCACGTTTATCAAACTAAAGAGGTTTAGGAAGGTTTACTGCCGAAAATATTTTTGGAGCGGGTTGACACCTTTCATAAATACTGCAAGTAAGTGTAAATTAAATTTCTTGGATTAAATACCTTCGAAAATATTTTCACTAATACACTTCTTAAAAAAAAAAATAACGTATGTTATATTTAATATAGGTAATCACTCCACAGAATAAGGTTATCAACCAGGGACCATAAAGAACTCGATAAATAATGGTTATTTTTCATCAATATGTTTTCCATCGATAGTTAAGAGTTAAAATTTGACTTTTATTTTTTCGGTTCAAATAACATTTAAAATTTGACTTAAATTTTTTTAATGAAAAATAGAAGATAAGTTTTGTATATAATTTTTTTCGTTTAAAAATACGATTTGAAATTTACTGACGGTTTTCTGATCATAAAAAGTTGGCACTTCTCGGTCGCGCGCTAAGTGAATACAGTCTAGTCTGTAAGGTACAGACCAGGACATTCAATCCCGAAGCATTTTCCCCATCCCGGCATTTCGGTTTGCGAAAAATTCTTATCTCGGAATCCCGGAATTTTTCGAGACTTCGACGTTATCAAAATTTTTGCATTTTGCAGTAGAATCACTGTCCTCAGCAATCAAAAGATGAGATTGATTGGTTTATATGGAGCATAATGCCTCTAAGTAAAAGGATCTGTAATTTAACGTTAACATATTATTATAGTTGGCCAAAATCGCTTAGGCGGTTACAGCGGCAAATAAGAAGTTTAGATATTTTTATAGTATTCTTAAATATCTACATTAGGGTGGCTCTTAAATATCAAATGAACGGTCTTTTTCAGTCTCGCCCTTTCAATAGTTAATACTATGGCCACAGATATCACATACAAATGTTAGTCCCGATTGGAGACGTTTAAGGCGTGTCGCACAGGGGTAAAAGTTCAGATTCCTCTATGGAGACTCAAGAAATTAAAATTAATCTTTTTGCCAACTCATACAAAAAATCGATACTACCGTAGTCGAAGATATCACATATACATTTTCGTCCTGGTTCGAGTCGGTTAAGGCGTGTCGCAATGGGGACCATGGCTAGAAGCTCCATGGAAACTCAAAAAATTAAATATATATATTTTTTAATTTAATACCCAAAACCGATACAACTAAAGTCGAAGATATCACCGACTCCAGTCGGGGCCAAAATTTATATGTGATATCCTCGACTATAGTAGCATCGACGTAGGGGTTGAAGCTTAGGAAAACTGATGTAAGAATTTGCTTCCTACATTTAAGGACCACCCTAATCGACATGTATTAATTGTAAAACCCACTTACTCATATTTGCAGTAATTCAATTACCACAAAACCACACCAACAAAGTAAAATGAAGAAAAACTCCACCGCAACACTGTTTCTTATGCTTCAATGCTACCAGATGTTTCGTCCTTAAGCAGTTCTTGCACAAAGTGTTTGAACAAGTACAGTTGTTCAGGCATATTCTGAAATTCACTTTCGTTTGCAAACGACTCAAGTTTACTTTGAATCCAAATTATGGTGTTCTGTATCTCTCATTTTTCATGCTAAATGCACCTGAATTAATTTTTTCGTTTTCAACTTCACGGAGACCCTAGAATTTGCCTGAGTATATAAATAATCTCGGATTCCCAGGATTCTGTATCCCAGTATTCAATACCCTAGTCCACACTGTTGTATCCTGCTCACTAAATTGTGGAAAAAATTAATATTGAATTTTAGTACTAATTAAGATGCCATCTCTTGGGTTTTGGCATTCCACTTACTAGTTGAAAATAAGAGAGATGCTTTCAGCTCACAGAGCGAGCTTTAAACAACCCATGGCGCTTAGACAAGGACGATATTTAGTGTAGATGATGCTACTTTAAAATAGTGCTGGTTTATTTAAAGGACACGCAACATCTTTGTCTCTTCTACCTAGACCTTCGATGAGGGTGGAGTTTGCGCCAACATCCGGCACCTTGAAAATTCCTCCTCGGTGTATTGCCGAAAAATACGCTCAACACCTTTAACGAGAATGTTGATGAGCCATAGTCTCCACCAGATCGTCCATCCATCGGATCAACTTGCTCCGCTTAGTCCCCAACGTGGCAGTGGTTTCTTCTGGCTAAATCTCCGTCAGCAACGAGCCGCGTTGACGTCGTTTTTATAGATATTTATGTTGACCATGTCAAAACCGTAGAAGCTACTGGCATTCAACTATTTTCTAATTCTGTGCTTCTGTGTTCTTATCCAAATTTATTTCGTTAAACTTTGCCACTATTTGCATATCGATGGTCCTCCGCAATAACAGCGCAATTCAAAATTCAAAAAAATAAACGATCTTACTGCTGCTAAGTGTCGCATGTGTCTAATTCATGTAAGGAATAGGCAAGCAGTAGAGACATGAGTCACTTAATTTTTTTGTTTTTGAATTTTGAATTGTGTCGTTATTGCAGAAAAGCATCGATATGTAAGTTCAAGATTTCTTATACAACGCTGATATTTAACTGCATTCTTTATGAGTATTATTCGACGAGAATCGGTACCATGTCAATCCTCTTTTAATTTATCCTTGCATGAAATAACGTATTGCCTTCTTACATTCCTCAACTGTTGCATTCACATAACACTCGCAAATTCTGCTAAAATGAAAGTAGGTTGATAACAGAAAACTCCGAATGTATAAATTTCCCCAGAATTTACGATATGCCAGAAACTTTTATGTATGTAAATTAAAATTTGAATGCTAACGAAATGTAAAGAAAGAACTTAGAAAACCAGCTATTCTACAGAAAATGGCAAAACAGATGCTGTTGCCCCCAAGTAGCCAAACAAAAACTACAGACAGCATCTTGGCGCGGAAATAACCAACACATGGGCTGCCAACGCTGGCGGTACTTCTAAGTAAAAGAAAAACCTCTCACGAGAAAGAAACACATTTTATTCGAGCGACAGCAAACGTGGGCAGCTTAGCAGCGCAGTCGACATCGCAGCTGCGGATGCTTGCGTCGCCTTTACTGCGCATGTCCGTCTCTCAACGTACTGCCTGCAACCGCGCTGAGCGCCACTTCACAGTGTTGTTGTGCTGCGGGCAAAACAGTACTCATAGTGCCACGTGTGTACATAATATACCTTACGCATCCACCAATCTACCTGCGGAAAAGGCATCCCTGCTGCCCGCACCCAGCGCGCCAATCTTTAGCGCCTTTGCTTTGCCTTCGCCGATATCGTCTTCTTCTGTTATGTACCTGCGCTAGGTGTAAGCACACGAATACTTGTGCAGTTCCACTGAATGGGGGACTCGAGCGAGACGTACGATTGAGGCGTTGTTGTTGTTGGCTCCGTAAGTGTTTGCATGGGAAGGATTTCAGTTGTTGCGAGGCATTGCTGCAAACTTGGTGTTAGCATGAGGCTGAGGTGGTAGTATATAATGGTG
>NW_016183294.1:0-5611 GCF_001687245.7 Rhagoletis zephyria | reverse complement strand
ATACATATTTCAATATATGAATGTATGTATGTCGACGACTGAATGGAAGGCCGACCTACATATCTCGGCAACCAGTACTATCTCAGAATTTGGTTCAGAAACGGCCTATCTCAACTAAAAATATATTTAAAATATGTGGATAGGGCGTTTTTGAATCGGCATCTGAGATAGGTTGCTGTGAACCGAATTTTGAAATAGGGCGCTTTAAAAAAGCATTCTGAGGTAGTGTGTTTTCGAACTGGCTGCGGAGATGGGTCGATGTTCCACTCACTCAGCCGTCGATGTAAAGATTTCAAAAAAACCCTCTAAAAATATGAAAAAAAAACGGTTTGGAAAAACCGAGTCAATGAACTATTAAATAGTAAAATCATTTCCTTTCTTTACTTCCATAACGTCTGATCTCTTATTTTTTGCTAAGTGTTAGCTTCCCCTCTAATTTGTTGGGTGTGTCTTATGTTGCTACACAAATGGCTGGGGCATGCAGATTTATGCCGCCTCTGAACGCCAGCTGGTGTTTTTCGAGAGATCTTATCAACATAGAAGTAAACTCGAAGGAGTGACAGAGGGTAATCGAACCGTGGTCCTCTCGAATGGTAGTATACACCTCTAGAAGTTTTTGGAGAAATCGCGAAAAGGAAAAAAAAAATATTTTTCAAAGGACATAAAAGATTAATTGTCTTTACTAGCATCTCCGAAAAGGTTATTGGCCTTAGTTATAAAAAATAAAGTATGTTTAAAGAGCTTTATACATTGACGTTTTCGTAAATTTTTCAATTTATAAACCTTTTATAAAGCCACTTTATTTTTAACCGACTTCCAAAAAAGGAAGAGGTTATCAGTTCGTCGGAATATTTTTTTTTATGTATGTCTTGTTGCATCGGAAAGGTAGTGTCTCATACTAATCTGGTTTAGATCCGATCATTGGATCATGAAATATATATATATATATATATTTTTATATGAGAATTGAAGTCGGTTTGGTTTTTTGCTTAAAAATTACTTGTTTATGAACAAGGCCATATAAGTTTAGTGTCTTCAGCGAGTCTCATAAATTTTGTATTCACAATTTTCCGGCATAGATAGCGCTCAATTTGGCTATATATTTTTATTAATTATGCAACTGGGGTGTTAGACAAACTTAAAGAGATTCTACAAAATCAACTGTAATTTCTACCCTACTTGAAACTTGGACACTATCAGACTAAAATTAAATGGATTATAAAACTGTGTACTCAAAAAAAAAAAAACTTAAACACTTCTGAGAAAAATGTTTGAAATTTAGGTGAAAATTTAAAAATTTTTTTTTTTAGTTTTCTACAAAGTTTTAAGCTTGAGTTTATATGGGGTTTGTAAGAGAATGAACTGTATTAAATATAATCGAAAATTCTTTAAAAAAAATATATACACAAGCGGCAAGCAATATCACTTTGCAATGACGTGCTATAGATATGACCGATACCACCGTATGCATATGCAGACGAATATTTGCATTGAACGTAGAATAATTCAACAAATATTTGCCACAGCAGTTTACGGTTTATCAGCCGCATTTTAGCGTGAGATATCCACACGCGCCAACTACTTCCATATTATTCAGAAAGTTGCATAGATAAATATGTAAATACATATAGTTAGTATGTAGATATGCATGTGAATTAATTTATAAGTATGGGCGTAGGTGAGCATTGCAGTTAATTGGAGCAGTGTAGATATTGTCAGTGTTTTTGACACGTGTACATATTTAACCTGGAATTTAGCTGCAGTGCCAAGCCACTATTGCATAGTTAGCTTCATAAAGTCGTTGGCGCCTTCAAGTTAATTATTATACATACATACTTAGTCTATTTAATCTCGCAGTAAGTTGTCATAATATTAAATTGGAAAAAAGCTGTTGAATCTTGTAAATTTGTAAAGCAAAATACAGTGGAAATACAATCTCGTACAACAAAAGAGGTTTATGCGGCTGTTATGAAATCGAGTACTTGGTACAAAGTGATTTATTGCTTGAATGTAATGAAATATGTACGGATGCATTTATGAACATAGGCATTTTTTTTTGATTTTAATGACACAATTACTCAAAGTTTGAACTTTGGTAGTCTGTCTGTTGAAAGTGGGGTATGCAATTTTATGATGTTTGTGTTTATACTGACTATTTAAAACAGAGGTGTTGATATGCGACGGCATATTAATTAGGTAGATATAATGTAATAAAGATAGGGTTTAATCAGAGTAATAATAGAAATATTAGGGTGGTCCTTAAACATATCAACATCATGGGGCCCCTTTACCTTTTTTATACATACAAAATAAAGAAGTCCACGAAATTTTCAAACATTTTTTTTTTAATTTTTGGGGTCGCTACCAGGGGGTGAAAAAATTGATTTTTTCGAAATCACAAAAAATCTTCAACATTTGACTTTGGCCAGCTTTAACTTGGCGAGTCTATGAATTTGTGAATATGAATTAGCTTTAAAATAAGTCAAATTTATCAGATTTCAAATCAAAATTTTGTCGAATTTTAAGTATCTAGTTCAAAATCAATTTAAATAACAAGTTAAACAAAATATTTTGATGATGAGTATCGAACGAGAATCTTAGCTTTATTTGGAAAATATTTTTTAAGAAGGTTGCCACCTGTTTAGAAACTCAAACTCAACTTAATTTACAAGTTTAATGAAATATTCTAATATGGGTATCACACTAGAGAGTCTTAAGTAAGCTTTATTTCTAAAATATTTTTGCATAGGATTGCCACCCGATCAACAAACTAAAATCAATTTATTTAATATGCTTATAGAAAACGAGTTTAAGAAGACTTTATTTCTTAATTAATGCACATTTTTGAACAGGGTTGCCACGTCTTTATAATTTCAAAATCAGTTTAATTAATAAGTTAATGAAATATTGTTTTTTTTAACAATTTATTAAATTATCCTCGTCCAAAAATTTCTTTGGATTCACTTTTTTTCTGCACTTCACAAATACTTTTTCAAATTCAGGACAAATAAAATGAAGATCGAAATTTTATATTATCATTTTGAAGTTATGCCTGACGCAATTTTAATACGAGACCACTTATAGCAGAATATGTTAGAAAATATCCAAGGTCAAATATAAATTAAATAAATAAAAAAGCAAAAATTAAAAAAAAATAAACAAAATTTTTTAATTGATGTTTTATGTCCAAAAGTAGTTAGTTCCAAAATTAGTGCGGCCATCGCCCCAAAAAGTAGTTAGCTTTTTTTTCGAACAAAATATACAGTTAATAGTTAGCACTAGTGTTCGCGTAAACAGACTAAAATTGGGTATAAGCTACCCTGAAGGAAATGCATCTAACTATAGGTTAACTTGAAGTTGATTAGCAAGGAACTAAAAATCACTATTATCTGTATATTTTCCTTGAGGGAAACTAACTATATTTCTATGGCGATGGTCGCGAAATAGTCAAGGGTGGTTACCTCTCCATCAGGTGTCAACTCACTTGTAACTAATGACTTTTCGACATAAAATATCAATAAGAAAAACCGAAAATTTTTTAATATTTTTATTTTACTTTTTTATTTATGGCTTTATTTTATTACATTAGGTACATACTTATTATTAGTATTTGTGAAGTGCAGAAAGAAAGTGTACTCAAAGGTAAATTTGTATGAGGATATTTAAATAGAAACTTGTTTAAAGAAAACAATCTCCCGATTACGTCTGCATTACTCTTGCATTATTTTTCAACTAGTTTCAAGTTAGGTTTTTGCAGCTCACTGCAAGTTATATATTTTATAGAAATCCCACCACACGACTGGAAGCGTTCGTAAACTAAGCTAAAAATTAATTTAAAGAACAAAAATATAGAATTGTTTGTTAAAAGTGCTCCTGATGTTCATAAAAAAACAAAAAATTAAATAATAACTTGCCCTGCAGTACCTTGACAACCTGTTCAATGCAAGATTCACATTTACATATTGAATTGATTTCAGTCTGATAAAATCGACCACACTCTTTTCCTCAATGCTATAATTAATCTTTATATATGTATGTATGCAAATGTACAAAAATATGAATAAATTAAGAAAATATGCACTTCGATCAATCAATATAAATTATTTATGCAGATATGTATCTTTGGAGTGCATTAGATTGCCGTTACTACAATTGCACAAATATGAATGTAAATATGTATGTAATTACATACATACAGTTGTGTTCAAAAAAAAATATGAATGTAAAAATGTATGCAATTACATACATACAGTTGTGTTCAAAAAAATATGATAAAACCTATTTTTTGATATGTTCTGCTTTACAACATGAAGAGTTGTGATAAAATGTTTCAAGTTAGAATATAACAAACAGGAAAGTGAACAGGAAAGGAACAAAAAGCTCTACATCTATTAATAACTGAAACAACAATAAACTTCTGGTAGTCAGGGCAAAACAACATTCTAAGCGACCGTCTGTATGGACCTCTTTGTTTGGTTTGGCTCCTCGGGTTTCGCAAAATTGATTACGAATGAGCAAAGTCTTTCAAATAATGTTGTAGGTCTATGTGGTTGATTAACTGAAAGTAATTTTAAGGTGAAATTTTTCATAATGATATCATATTTCATGATGCAAGATGCAGAGGTATGAATAAAACGTTCCAAAATGAGCTTAATGAATTAGTCAACCTAGGGGTATCGAGTCTTAGTATTAACTAATAACCGGATAACTCAAACCGGATATGCGTTTTTCCAGACTCTCCATTCGTAGTCAACAAAACACAGAAAACCGCCTAAAATGCAATTTGAGAAAAGTTGAAGTGTGGTGGGCAGGGCATTACGGTATTGTTATGTTTTCCGTAATTTCGTATTTGTGCTGTCCCTATGATCAACGTCAATTATGGATAAGAAATGTACTTTATTTTATGGGAAATCCTATTAGTACTACATGAATGTTGGAAAACACCAACAAAAAAGTTGCCGAATAGATTAACGACCCAAAAAATACCAGTAAACTGCGCAAAAAGCTATTTGCGTCCAAAAGCGCTCGGCATAAGACAAAGAGGAGTTCCATATGGGGGCCTTAAAAGGATAGAAAGTCTGCGATGAAAGATTAAAGGAATCATAACAACAACAACAAATCTGTTAACAAAAACAATGATCTAACCAAGTGTGAAAGAGAAATGGGCTTAAATCCGTATTAGACGCTATTGGGATCTTAGCGGCCCCCTGGAACATCAAAAATGTTTCCAACGTAATCTGAAAAATATTTAATGCACGTTATCAGACATAAATAAACAAAAAAATAGTAGAAAACATTAGGCAAATCTTGAGATTTAACTTCGTTAATTTGTGTTTTGCTTAAGCCCTAGTGTATAAACCAACCAAAATTTTTAATATATGAAACTTTAAAAATCCTCGAAATATCTAGAGTCTACGTTTTTAACCTTTTTATATGCATCCTTTATGTGTAAGTATGTATGAGTTTCTTATTTGATGGCACTACTATTTTTTTGAACACAGCTGTATGTATATATCGCACACCGTCTTCAACAGCGTCACAACTCAAAATTTGGCATTTTTAAAATTATGCGCTAAAAATATACACAGAGCTTTTATTTACCTTTCAGCAA
>NW_016183293.1:0-5611 GCF_001687245.7 Rhagoletis zephyria | reverse complement strand
TGAAGTACGAGATGCACAGCACTGCCAGCGACTTTCACTCCAAGTGATCCCCATTCACACCTGCAGAAAGAGAGACCTTCAGTGGATGATGGAGATCTTTATTCATCAGAAGCAGTCATACTCTTACCTTCTTACCTCTTTTCCCCTTTGTTGATTTTCAAGTATAAAACAGCATTTTCTGCAACATCTGTGGTAGTGATGACTGATCCGTTTGGACCATTGCACACAGGCACTTTAGGTACAAACATGCTGGATGCAGTTTTCCGCTAAAAAGTGCAATATTTTGATAATCGAAATTGCATCAGTGTGTGTGGTCAGTTGTGAACGGTGGTCGAAGGGAGCAATCAGTGGCATATGTGTGCCAGACGGTGAGGTGGCGGTGGTGATCTGACGGTGGTGAAATCAGTCTGCACCAGAGTCGATGAGATAGCCTCAGCCGCGGTGTCACCGGTGACTGTCATCTCCGATTCCGAGAGAACAATGGACACAGCTGTCACAGTGTCTGTGAGTGCACTCTGTACAGGCCATTTCAATCAGGCAGACTGATCAATCACGTAGTCAGCCAGTCTGCATCTTCAATCTTGAAGAGGAGTAGTAGTAGGTCACGTACACATTCACTGATCGGAATCAGACGTGGGACAAAGGTGAGAACTGTGTATTGAACAATGTATTGAGCGCTAAAGTGGGCTAGCTCTCAAGTCCAAGTGAGGTATTCCAGTGTGGGTTTGCATAACCTAGCCACTGATTATCCACCGATTACCCAATGCATCGTAACCATACACCATCACCACCATCACCACCACCACCACCATCACCATCACCATCACCATTAGCACGAGTAGGACAGACACGAGCGTGCTTTGATCAGTGATAGGCTGAGACGGGCTTTAGCTGGTGACATTAGTAACATTATTACTACTACTACTACTTCTACTGCAGCTCATCCTCATCCTCAACCTCCTCTTCTCCAATGCGATTAGCTAATAAATACAAATCAAACATCAGCCATTGTGCCACCAGCTCTTATCACCCTCAGACCGATCATCAATCGCTCAATGTGTGCAATCGTGCTCACTGGCATCCGTGAGAGAGCGACAGCACCACCATCCTCAGCACCATCACCACCATCAGCACCATCAGCAGGAGATAGCAGTCAACAGCATCACCCACACTCACTCCACCGTCGGCGACAGCACCACCAACTGCAACAGCAGCAGCAGTGTCCAACGATCAGCGATGATGAAAGCTAAAGAAGGCCTCGTACAAACGCTGGTACAGTACTTGAAGCCGGTGCAGCAGCAGCAGTGTTGCTGGGCGTCCTCATTTCCACACTTCTCTGTGCTCTCTAGTTCACCTCTACGCTCAGTTCAGCTCGACCGCTGCTGGACTCTGCAACGTCCTACAGCATCACCAGCAACGATGACTGCAACATCACCACCCAAACCAGAAGGAGAAGCATCGGCAACAGCAACATCCACACCAGCACCAGCAACATCATCGCCAGCAGCAGCAGCACCAGCTTACCTCATTACACAGCAAAGAAGATGTGCCCAATTAGAGCACGATGCGTACCATTGATTGGCACTGAATGCAGTGATGTCGCTGGCGCATTTGTGCCAATAGCACCTAATAAATGTGCTGATGATGCTGCTGCTGCTGCTGCCCATCCAGCTACCTGGTACCTGGAGGAGGTGGTGATGATGATGGGATGGGGATGATGTTACTAGCAGTTGTTACCAGTTTGCACGTCTGCCGACACTGAAGCCTCTGCAATGATTGCTGCTGCTGTCACTGAAGAATCCATTGAAGTGATAGTGGATTGGGAGGTTGTGCTTACGTGACGACCAGTCCTTTATAAGCGACTGTCGATGGCAGCCATTGATGATGATGACAATGGTGATGGTGATGCAAACCCTGAAGCATTAGGCGACTAAGTGCCCCCGATTCAATCAATCAGTCTACTCTGCCATTACTCAACTACATTACTCAATTACCCAGTGTGCCCACCACCACCTGCTCCCTCGGTAAGTGCTTTCCCAATTCCCATTCTCTTCCTCTTTTAGCTTCCGTGTAATTGCGTTTGAAAGGGGAACACCAAGAATGCCTCACTACCATTCCCTCCATCATTTCCACCTCCTCTTCTCCTGGTTTGTGGTTCAGTCCTGCCTGTGTGCCCTGTGCGACGATGATCAGTGACTTGATAATAGTCAGTCAGTCAGTCATCGGAGCAGTAGGGGCATTGCCACAACCCCAACTGGCAGACTGAATCCCAAATGCTAGAGAAGAGGGCGGACAGACCACCAAGGCACTTCGACATTAATCTAACCCCCAATTAAAAGGAAATCTAGCAATCTAATTTAATTTAAATTGAACCTATTCTAGAAACCACAGCACAATGAAGGCCTCCCTTCTCCTACTGAACGCCGTCATTCTGGCACTGGCGTTCAGCACAATTCAAGGTAAGTCCCCTTTTACCTTATTTTTAGATTCATCCCTTAATAAAAAAAACTCCTCCCTAATCTTCTCAGGCGCCCCCGCCTCCCCTTACGCGGCCTGCAAGGACGGCAGCTCGCTGTGCCTCGGCCTGGGCACCGTCTCCGAGATCAAGGCGGACAGCCCGAGTTGCATCACCTCCGAGCACTGCACATTCTTCTTCAAGTCGACCTTCTCCGCCTCCTCTGGCTTCCACTTCTCCCTGACCGCTCCTACCCTTCCCGCCGACCGCTTCATCGCCGTCGCGCTGAGCAATGAGACTGGCATGGCCGGCCTGGTCGTCCAGTGCTTCCACAACTCCGCCACCGGGAANTGCAAGGACGGCAGCTCGCTGTGCCTCGGCCTGGGCACCGTCTCCGAGATCAAGGCGGACAGCCCTAGCTGCGTCACCTCCGAGCACTGCGCCTTCTTCTTCAAGTCGACCTTCTCCGCCTCCTCTGGCTTCCACTTCTCCCTGACCGCGCCCACCCTTCCCGCCGACCGCTTCATCGCCGTCGCCATGAGCAATGAGACGGGCATGGCCGGCCTGGTCGTCCAGTGCTTCCACAACTCCGCCACCGGGAAGAACACCATCGAGTACTCCTTCAACGAGGGATACCACAACAGGGCGATTCCCGACCAGCGATCCGTCATCGGCCTGGCCTCGCCCACGGCCACCTACGCCAACGGCGGCCTCAGCTGCAGCTGGACCGCCCCCGCCAACGGCCACGTCTCCTACAAGGGCCACGAGGACTTCAACCTGCTGACCACTGCCTACTACCTGAAGATGGCCACGGGGGCGGTGAACAGCAGCACGGGGGCCATTTCCCGACATGCGACGCACGACGCCACCGGGCGGGTGGCCGCCTCCGCCGCGGTGAACCTCAGCAAGGCGAAGGGCATCATCCTGGCGAAGGAGGTCCACCACAAGGCTCCCCCTTCCTCGGTTTTTGCCTCTCCCGAGCTTCCCCAGGACGGCCAATCAGGTCTCTATGATCAGTGCAAGGCCAACACCGCCCTCTGCTTCGGCCTGCCCGAGGGCTGCACCACCACCGGCAACTGCAAGTTCTTCTTCAAGTCAGTGTACGCGTCCGGTTCCGGGTTCACCTTCTCGCTGATCGCCCCCAACATCGCCGCCGACCAGTACGTCGCCGTCGCCTTCAGCCCCCTCTCGGGCATGTCCGGCCTGGTGGTGCAGTGCTTCCACGCCCCTTCCGGCGCGAACACCATCCAGTACTCCTTCAACAAGGAGTACGACAATGAGCTGATCACCGATCCGGGCAAGGACCTGAAGGGCTTCACCCACCCGGTCACTACCTACTCGAGCGGCCAGCTGAACTGCCAGTGGACGGTGCCCGCCGGCGGGAAGGTCGTCTACAAGGACAACAGCTTCGACTTTGAGCACGTGCAGTACTTCCTGAAGGTGGCCACCGGGGCGGTGAAAGGCGGGGCGATTAGCAAGCACGCCCACGACGGGCGACTGGCCAGCAAGACGGCCGTCAGTCTGAAGGCGAAGGGGACGATTCACGGCGGCGGTGGTGGAGGTGCCGCCACCGCCATCAAATGGCATGGTAAATAGAACCTTCAAAAAGTGTAGTGCTTAGTCATTATGTCTTTCATGATAATCAAGCAAACCAACTACTACTACTACTACTACTACTAAATAAAATCAGACAATATTCTAACGATGATGTCCTTCTCCTTTTCGTTGACAGCCAGTCTGATGATCTTCGGGTGGATCGGCTGCGTGACGGTGGCCATCATCATGGCGCGCTTCACGCGCGACCTGTGGCCGGAGAAGAAGCTCTTCGGGACGAAGTACTGGTTCGTCGTCCACCGCTACCTGATGATCATCGGCTGGCTGGCCATCGTCGCCTCCTACGTGGTCATCTTTGTGCAGTTCGGCGGGTGGACGCATGTAAGTGTGCTAATATGATTGAACTTGCTTCCAAAACAATAATAACATTCTACTTATCTTCACCACTCCAGACAAGCTCCCACTCGGTGATGGGCATCGTAGCGGGCATCCTGGCCACCCTTCAGATCGGAAACTCCTTCCTCCGACCGGGACCTGACTCTCCTCACCGGTGGATCTTCGACTACGGCCACTGGTTCATCGGCAACACTGCGCATATTCTCGCCTGTAAGTAACCTCATTCACTTTATAGAACTGCTCAACTAAAATCCCCTATTTTCTTCAGTGGCAAACATCATCAACTCCGGTCTGAAACGAAGCAAGGCCTTTCTCTGGCTGCTGCTCGCCTACCTCTTCGTGTACCTNTATTCTCGCCTGTAAGTAACCTCATTCACTTTATAGAACTGCTCAACTAAAATCCCCTATTTTCTTCAGTGGCAAACATCATCAACTCCGGTCTGAAACGAAGCAAGGCCTTTCTCTGGCTGCTGCTCGCCTACCTCTTCGTGTACCTCCTCTTCAGTGACCTGCTGAAGAAGCTGGAGAATCGAATTCGCGGCTCGAGCTTCAGCAAGCGAACTCCGGTGGTGCTGCAGGCGGCCGTGGCCGGGGCGGTGCTCACGGTGGCCAGCATCACCACCGCGCTCATCGCCATCATGTTCACCAGCTAGTCATCCACACACACACTCACAAGGGCACATCTCTACTACTCACCACCACCACTATTTATTGACCTACCACCCATCCCTGATCATCTGTGAATCTCATCAACACACCAACATTCCAATAAACTAGAACTCTAAAGAGTTAGAAGAAGCTCAGTCCTTGCTGCGCCACCGCCACCTCCGTCTCCGGAGTCAAAGTTGTGGTGGAAGTGGAAGCGGAAGCGGAAGTCTTGTGTGGATTGAATCCCTCCCTGATGAGCTGCCGGACGACCTTTCGCTCCACGGCGGCGTCCTCCATGTGGCCCTGCATGCGAATGGTCTCCGCCCAGAGTGGGTTGTAGTGCAGTCTGAAGACGGAGGGCAGGTGTCGTCGGGAGGGATAGCGCGGCCACCAGGGCTCAGTGTACAGCCAGTAGGCGTCGCAGAAGAGCATCGGCACGCAGCAGCACTCCACGCAGAGGCCGATGAGGAGGAGGATGAGGATGATGGCCAGCACGAGGTAGACTGTGGTTCGACGTTCAAACACCACATTGTCCACGTAAACGGCGGTGGGCCAGGT
>NW_016183292.1:0-5612 GCF_001687245.7 Rhagoletis zephyria | reverse complement strand
AAATCCTAGATCTTATTTTTATAAGTACTGACCTGAGCTACAATATCAAAATATCATTAAATCCACTATCTCTTACTGATAAGCATCATATTCCATTACTTTTAGAATTATAATTTTATGATTATTCGTGTAATGTGACCGAAAATTTTATTAAATTTAATTACAACTGCTGCGATTTTAATGTGGTGAATAATTGTATCTCCAACGTAGATTGGCAATCAATGTTGCTAGAGCTTAATCTCGCTAACGGCTTTGAATTTTTTAAACGCAAAATTTTTGCAATTTCAAATGAGAATATCCCTCGNGCAATCAATGTTGCTAGAGCTTGATCTCGCTAACGGCTTTGAATTTTTTAAACGCAAAATTTTTGAAATTTCAAATGAGAATATCCCTCGTGTGCCTCAGAGAGTATACAAACTGCCTTGGTGTACAAAAGATTTAAAAAAGTTAAAAAATCTGCGGAACAAATTTTATAAGATGTACAAAAAATCAGGTTCTATTGACGATAAATCAAAATATCTTTATTACCTGAATGAGTTCAACTGCCTTAATAAATTTCTTTATAAAAACTACCTAATAGGCTTTGAAAATAATATCAAATCAAATCCAAAATCGTTTAGGAATTTCATTCAATCGAAACGAACGTCTTCAACTATTCCAACATCTATGTCTTATCTTGGTAAGCGTTCCGTCTCACCAAATGAATCTGCTAACATCTTTGCGGACTTTTTAAGGCCAATTTCGTCGAGGAAGACCGTTGGAATGACGATTCCATTTTAAAAAACATTACTTCATCTGTAGATTTTGGCTCGTTAGTTCTTAAAGAAGATGATATCATTACTGGAATTCAAAATCTTAAAAATTCCCATAAATGCGATGCTCATTATTTGTCATGTTTCTTTTTAAAAAAATGTGCATCCACAATTTCCGAGCCTCTTTTGTATTTATTTAACTTATCTTTAAAAAGTACCACTTTTCTTGATGAGTGGAAAATTACGTTTATTACCCCTATTCACAAAAGTGGCAGTAAAAACGAAGTCTCCAATTACCGCCCAATCTCCAAGCTTACCAACATCTCGAAACTTTTTGAAAAAGTTGTAATGACCAAGTTATCGTTCGCGATAAAACATTTTATTTGCCCGTCCCAGCATGGGTTTGTTCCTGGGCGCTCAACGATCACAAATCTTTCCGTTTTTTCAAATTACTGTATTTCATCTTTTTCGAATGGCCACCAAGTTGACTCAATTTACACGGATATCTCTAAAGCCTTTGATAGAGTTTCCCATAGTGCCTTGTTGGCTAAGTTAGGTAATTTGGGTTTTCATTCCACCTTTTTATTATGGATTGAATCGTACTTAAAAAAGAGAGTCAATTATGTTGTTATAGACAATATAAGATCTTTTCCTTACATTGCAACTTCAGGGGCTCCTCAGGGAAGTATACTTGGGCCTCTATTTTTTGTTTTCTTCATTAATGATGTAAGTGTCTATTTTAAGCACTGCAATTATTTAATGTATGCAGATGACTTAAAAATATTTTTAAGAGTTTCTAATATATCGGATGCTCAAACTCTCCAATCTGAATTGAACTGTTTTTCTGATTGGTGTGGAAGAAACAAGCTAACTCTAAATGCAAGTAAATGTTATTCGGTAACTTACTCTAAATCACATAATAAATTTCCGTCAGCATACCTTATTTCCAATACGCCTATATCTTGCATTGACAAAATTCGGGATCTTGGTATAATTTTTGATTCAGCTTTTACATTTGGTGAACATCTTAATTACATAATTCCTAAGGCTTTTGCAGCATTGGGTTTCATCAAGAGAAATAGTTCCGAGTTCAGAGACCCCTACACAAAAAAACTTCTGTATAACTCCTTCGTTAGATCTCAATTAGAATATGGGTCTATTATATGGAATCCATTCTATGCCGTCCATAATAAGAGAATTGAACGTGTTCAAAAAATTTTTCTGAAATACTGCTTATCACATCTTAAGTTTGAATTACCTCTTCCTCCTTATACCTCAAGGTGTAAACTCATAAATTTGCATACTCTTCAAAGTAGAAGAATAATTTCGGCAGTCACATTTATCTATGATATTGTTAATGGTAACATTGATTGTCCTCTATTGTTGGAATTGATAAAATTCTATGTTCCTGTAAAAAATCTTCGGCGGCATTATACTTTTTCTATTAATGCTTGTAAATCCAACTATGCTTTGAATGGACCTATCACTAGATCTTTAATTGAGTTTAATTCAATAGAATGGAATTGCTGTATTGACTTTTCATTAAGCCGTTTCTGTTTTAAGAATCTACTGTTTTCTTAGTTTAAGCATTAATTACTTATTAAGTTGCCCCGAATTTATATACTATACATTGTTATCTAGTCTATAAGAACTTATTGTTTCATTGACTTAATAAACCAAATACAAATACAAATACAAATAACGAAGTAATGAACGTAAGTTGCAGCGGTGATGTGAATTTTAATGTGAAGCTACATGGAAAGATATACGAAGTCCAAATGAAAGAAGTACTCTGTGTGCCGAAGTTAACTACTAATTTGCTGTCGGTAAGCGAAATAACAAATAAAGGGAATACTGTTATTTTTTATCCAGATAAGTGTTTAATTCGCGATATGAATAAAAAGGTGGTCGCTACTGCATCAGTGGTAGATGGTTTATACAAAATGGACTCGGACTTGAATGCCGCGCTAGTTGCAATTGGAACGAAAAACACTATGGAATTATGGCATCGCAGGTGTGCTCATGCAAACTTGAAGGATTTGAAAATAATGAAAAATAGAGGCGTGACAGGTACAGACAAAATTTCATGTGTTGCTTGCTGTAAGGGAAAACAGTCCCGCAAATCTTTTCCAAAAAGGGGTCGAGAGCCACGACATTAATCGAAACGATTCACGGAGATATCGCTGGAAAAATGGAGTATAATTCGATAGGTTTTTTTTTTAATTATACTTGCATTTATTTGTTGGATCTGCTTATTTTACATCTATCAAGCCTAACAACAAGTTTAAAAGTCTTACGTCTAATTTTACAATAATGTAGCTCAAACCCTGGGGTTGAGCCCTGTTGGTTTAACGTCGCTCAATTAAAGGCTGGTAGATCTCTTCTTCGCAGGCGTGTTATATTTGTTGTGTTGCACAGGCCACTTGCCAGTGGATTTGGGTGGTTACGCAGTTTTATTTTGTATTTTTCTCTGCTGCTGTCGATTACAGATTTAACCATCGGTATACCAATGTCTCTATGTATATTTTCATTGCGGACATACTACGGTGCTCCCGTTAAGGCCCTTAGCGTTTTAGATTGGAATCTTTGGATCCTGTCAATGTTGGTTGCACAGGTCGTGCCCCAGAGTTGATTACCATACATCCATATAGGCTTAATCACTGTATTTTATACAAGTACCTTATTATCTAGTTTCCGTTTTGATTTACTGATTATAAGCCAGTTCATGCTAGCTGACTTTAGCTTCATTTGTGTAATCTTGGTTGATATGTGTTTGCGCCAAGTTAGTCTCCTATCCAAGTGTATTCCTAGATATGTCACCTCATTGGCTTGTGGAATATGGACATTATTTAATNTCTGTTGGGACATTTATTACGACTTACTAAGGCGGTATCATCAGCGAAGGTGGATGTGAGTATATTCTTGCTAGTTGCAATATCTGAAGTGTAGATGATATACAGCATAGGACCGAGTACACTACCTTGAGGAACGCCAGCCGTTATCAACATGTCTTCTGAAGTGAAATTAGATACTTTAACAGCAAATTTTCTGTTAGTTATGTATGATTCAAATATTTTGTGGAATTCCGGCGGCAACAATTTTTTAATTACTTAATTCCTAAGGCTTTTGCAGCATTGGGTTTCATCAAGAGAAATAGTTCCGAGTTCAGAGACCCCTACACAAAAAAACTTCTATATAACTCCTTCGTTAGATCTCAATTAGAATATGGGTCTATTATATGGAATCCATTCTATGCCGTCCATAATAAGAGAATTGAACGTGTTCAAAAAATTTTTCTGAAATACTGCTTATCACATCTTAAGTTTGAATTACCTCTTCCTCCTTATACCTCAAGGTGTAAACTCATAAATTTGCATACTCTTCAAAGTAGAAGAATAATTTCGGCAGTCACATTTATCTATGATATTGTTAATGGTAACATTGATTGTCCTCTATTGTTGGAATTGATAAAATATTATGTTCCTGTAAAAAATCTTAGGCGGCATTATACTTTTTCTATTAATGCTTGTAAATCCAACTATGCTTTGAATGGACCTATCACTAGATCTTTAATTGAGTTTAATTCAATAGAAAGGAATTGCTGTATTGACTTTACATTAAGCCGTTTCTGTTTTAAGAATCTACTGTTTTCTTAGTTTAAGCATTAATTACTTATTAAGTTGCCCCGAATTTATATACTATACATTGTTATCTAGTCTATAAGAACTTATTGTTTCATTGACTTAATAAACCAAATACAAATACAAATACAAATAACGAAGTAATGAACGTAAGTTGCAGCGGTGATGTGANTTTCTGCTGTTATGTTATTCCTGTATATGTTTCTTGTAATTGCGAAATCTATTAGGTGTGGTATCTTCTTTATATCGGTAGTCAGTAGGTTTACCAGGAAATGTGACCTTTAGTCTATTGTGCCTGTTTATAATGGTATTGTATAGCTGCCGCTCTTTTGGATTAATAAGGCGTGATCCCCAGTACGTATGCTTTGCGTTGAAGTCGCCTCCTGCCAGGAATCTATCACTCAGGCTATAAAAGAAATCTTTAAAGTCATTTTCAGAAATTAAAAATCGCGGTGGGCAATAAATAGCCGATAGATTCAAGTCTCGGTCGCGGGTACGTAAGCATATGGTAGTTGCTTGCAGACAGGCTGTTGCTTTTGACTCTAGAATATTGTGCTTTAGACGATTTCTAATCAGCACCGCTGTGCCTCCATGAGCTTTACCATCTGGGTGATTTGTGGCATAGAATTTGTATCCAGGTATGGAGAAATTATATTTATTTGTTAAATGTGTCTCGGACAGTAGCATAACATCTATGTTGTATTCAGTGAGAAATTNGGGCCGCTCTGTACCCGCCCTACCTTGGCCTCTACGATGGTAAAAAGGCCCCATTGGACCACCTACACTTCCTTCGAATTCAGACCAACAATTAAAATTTAATTAATCATCATAATGCTATTTTATTACAATTTCAAGGCATCTTATACAAATAATTACACTAATAAATAAAACAAAAACGAACCCAATAACGATTAAAAAGAATCCAGATAAATTAAATTTCACAGTTAGGGGGTTTTTATATACTAACTACAGTTAAAAATAATTTTTAAGTGAATTTTATAACTAATCCTATTTTTCTAAGTGTAAGTAAAATTACAATACCTGACCTGCCTCAACATATGGTCGCGCTAAGTGATCATTGACCTAGTTTTTGTTACATACGTTCCCTTTATGTACAGATTTTAATATATTGGTATATATGTTTGTATATTGCAAATATAAAAACCAGTATGAGAGCGAGAGCAAATAATGCTAATAAAAGAAGTGTCAGAGAAATATA
>NW_016183291.1:0-5612 GCF_001687245.7 Rhagoletis zephyria | reverse complement strand
CATACAAATATACCTACATACATTTGGACGTTTACATGAGTGTACTTATATGTATGTACATGAGTATGAGAATGTAGTAATGGTGCAACTGTGTTGCAGTTATAGTTGCATTTCTTTCCGAGGGCACAAAAGTACTTTTGTTGCATTCAGTTTTGTATTTGGTAAATGCTGTTGTGGTTGTCGCCGTAATCACTACCAAATTGCATTTTGCATTTAATGTAAATCGCATTTCGCGGTGATGCAAGTAGCAAATTTTTACGCTACTTCATAAGTGAGTGCATGCGAAATACTTATGTATGTACGTGTAGGTATAGCTATGACTGCACTCATGTATGATATGTACGCATACATGTAAATAAATATGCATATATATGTTCATACTTATACATATGAAAGTTAATGATGAAAGTGTTGAAAAAATACTTTCGATACAATTTCTGTATATACATACATACATACATATGTATACACACGCACCATATGAACGTGAATTTGTATCCAAGAATGCTTTTTATCGCACGTTGCATCTACACGGAACACTTCGTTGACCATATTTCACTTTTATGTGTTTTCAATGAGCTGACAGTCGCGGACAGGTGCTCTGTTGCGCGAGAACATTAAGCGCATGCACGTTCTTTTCCAACACTCGTTAATGTGTACCTACATACATACAAATGTACGTTACCTTGCTGAATAGTTTGAGTAGGTATTCATTTAATTACAGATTTTGGTTTTGTAGGGTTGCCCTTAAATTTTTTGTTAAATTTTGGTTCATTCGCGAAGAGAAAACTTTGAGCAACAAAACTTAATAGCCATTTCAATATCCCTTCTTTTGGCATTTATTTTGTATTTTTCATTTGAATCAGTTATAGAAATAAACGCGTGGACATTTCAAGCAGAGACATAACTATTATAAGACAAAAGCATGAAAGTCAATCAATAATCATTATATTAAGATAAATAATTTTCGAGTCATCTTTAATTGTTATTCAAAGACTTATATTATAAAACTCCTTTCATAATAATTATCAGAGAGAAAAATATTTTAAAGTCTTCAAAGACTTTTATTTTAAGACTTATATTATAAAAGTCTTTTCATAATAATTATGAGCGCGAAAAAACTTTTTAAGNAAGTCTTAAAATGCGGGACTTGTTAAGGAGCATTTCAGGTTTAGTTGTGGACCAGTTCGGGGCTAGGTGGGGCCCCGTTCGGGACTAGTTGGGGATTAGTTTGGGGCCAGTTGGGGTTTGGTTTGGGACCCGTACGGGAATATATAATTTTTTTTCGCACTCATAATTATTATCAAACGACTTTTATAATATCAGTCTCAAAATAAAGGTCTTTGAAGACTTAAAAAAATGTATCTCAATGATAATTATTATGAAAAGACCTCTGTAATATATGTCTTAAAATAATAGTAGATATTGCACTTAAAAATAAAATAAATCAAGTAATTTAATAATTTTCCGGTTAAAGAAAAAAATTATATATGAATTTTAAGAACAGTGTTATTGAACATTTCACTTAACTTTATAATTCATTTTTTATAAAAGAGAATTGGGTGTTTTTAATGCTCCAAGTTTTGGCCATTTAAATTTGTTTTCCTGCCCCCTAAAATATGATTTGCAGAGTTGAAGCGCCTTTCTCTTGATGCCCTGGATTCGGGAATGCATATTTTATAATTTTTTTTAAAGTTTTTCATTCTGACTGGAGCAATTAATCGCGAAATATTCACCTGATTCCGGCGCACAGCCCTTATAAAATATAGCAAGAAGTACAAATTGTGCTCCGATTTTCCAATAATTTGTTAACTGTGTTAGATTGGAAAGCTACCACGCCCACTATGCTAAGGTGCGGAAATATGGAAAATGTTATCCGAATTTAATTAAATTCGGTACGTAGCTAAGTTTTGAACAGAAAATTGAAATGTGAAAGATGGTCAAGATCGGCTAACTGCCACACCCATCAGCCATGCAAAAACCAACATAAAAACCAATTTTTTTGAAAACATATCTGTCTCCTAATGTAGCGGGCGTGAAGGTAAAGTTAACTAAAAAATTTTTATTCTTTTTTATTCCTACACAAATAGATTTCGCTTCAAATTCCAGTAATATCGGATCACGATTTCTGCTTTTACCGACAGATTATGGGATACATCAGTTGTAAATTTTTCTAGAATCTCTGAATTCTGAACTTGTTGGATTTTTTAATATACCATAAATTAATAGGAGTCCTAAAATTAATCAACTTTAAATTCTCTTCACTCCGCTCTCAGTTTTTTTCCACAGCATTATGGTACAGATTTTTATTTGGGGGACACACAGGTTTTCCTTCGTGTTACTTATGATTTTGAATGTTCAAGAAATTACGAAAACGGATGATATCAATCCCTGAGGGTTCTTGCGGGTTCGTAATAATTTGCTAGCGGATATATTTAAATTTTTGCGGAGGCTGGAAAGCCTTGTAAAAAGTGTCAAGGTGGTGGATTAAAGGTGATTTAATCTTTATGGGCGAATTATGATTGGAGTGCGAGAGCGAAGGATCCATAAAAATGTAATTAGAAAATAATCTAAAGTAATTGAGAGCTAGCGCCCTTAGTGCTCAGAGCTCTGACTAGGGTTTGGATATCAAAGTAGATGCTAACGTCCCTTGTTGACCCACATACTTGAGCGGGTGCATCCTTTAGCGACAGTCATTTCTGTTTGAAATGTAAAGCGATCAGGAAACCTCCACTAATTCTACTTTGTTAACTCATTGCAAAAGTCCCCCAACCAGACCTTCCATCAAACTACGACTACAGTAACTGATAATCTAAGAGGAAAAGTATTTACTGTGTATTAAAATCAGAGCCTGACAGCCGCTCAAGTCTGTTAGGAAAGTGCGGTATAAGATACGTTAATCTCAGCCTTAGAAAAGCTATAAAGCATAGAAAAAATGCCGAGACTAATTTCCTCCGTCATTTTATATGCAATTGCGAAATAGTGTCGCAGATGTAATATTCACTCTTAGTGTTACCCCGGAACTCGAATCTTACAGTGAATTGTTTAATCTCCGTTGCCAGATTTAAATGAGGCTCATTTGTTTGAGAATATGAAGTCCACATCTAGTAAAAGATAGTCAAATTCTACATGGTATCAAGCCCTTTCTTAAGAGCATCAGGTAAGGCGCATTCGCCCTCTTTGAAGGACGGGTCGAATTATAACAGTGACTTCACTGGCTTTAGACCATTTAGCCCTAAGTTAGGTAGCCGTGTGTCAGGTCAAAAAGAGGATCCAGCAGCGTACCCTTCTGCTGGAGTCCCTAAAACAAATACACCTTAATAAAAAAGCAACAATTTCTTAATTGTAAAGTGGTTTAAATATTAAGACCTCAGGTCTCGGTAGTTAAGATGTTGATCATCTATTTTCTAATGCTTGCGATCAACGTATTATCCAAAGTTTAGTATGAATTCCAGTGTAATAAAAAACTGCCCACTACCCACACATGAGCCGTATCTTACCTCAATAGTCACAAACCAAATTTGTCAAAGATTGCCAAGATTGAAAACGTAACAATTTAAAGCGATAAAAATAAAATAGGATTTGGCAAATAGATTTTCACTTTGGCGCCCCGATTCGAAGCATTTCAATAACAACAAACTGCCAGATGAAATCGAAAAGCAAAAAACTAAAAAAAAATGTGTGCATAAAAAAGGAATGTCATAGAGCATTAGCAAATCCAACAAAATGCCTTTAGTAAAAAAAGAAAAATTGTCTACTATTTGCATCACAGCGCGAACAAGCGGAAGCGTAGTAAAATAACAGCAACAGCACACTCGCACTCGTCTGCTTTGAAAGGAGCAAAGGTGCCTGCACTCGCCTGTCGTGCAAATTGCGAAAAATTGCCACTGCACCACACCCATTGCCAACACCTTCAACCCTTCAGGAATTTCTTCTTATTCGAGTATTGACAGCACCACACGTGCAGTAGTAGTAGCAGCAGCCAGCAGTAAGCAGCGTGCAGTCAGCGAAACGACGAGCAATGAGAAAGGATTATCCGGGCAATGGAAATTTACACAAACGCCGCAGTGACAACATTTTCCTTTTATTGGCCATTAAAGCGACTTAGCGCTTTGGCTTGATTTGCGTGTTCTGCCCTGCATCGTCCTGCCACACTGCCTTGTTTGTGTAGCCACTTTTCTTCCGTACGATCGATGTGCTTGTATGCGCCTGCAAGTAAGCATCGCTTGTGCGCTGATAGTCTTCACAGCTGCAGCGGTGGACTGGCGCGGGTCATGAGGTGTTTATTGAATTGGCAACACTTTCAATTTATTGCATATTTCTCTGCTCTTTCACGGCTTTTCTCACTTTGTATTATTGCTTCATTTTATTGGTAACTTTTTTCTATTAGATTCAATGTATTTTTTCGCCACTTTGCATTCGCATCAAGTTCAAAAATCCTTTGACAAACAAGCCGAGAAAATAATAATTTGTTTTCGATTTTATGGGGATAAGTAGAATTTATTTGGTCTTATAGTATTTGTGGGCAAAATGGCTGTGGACATTGAAACAAACTATAGAAATATAACTAGGTATATGTATGTATGTATGCATATACATAGGTATTAATGAAGACATTAAAAACGCACTTTACTTGGCTTGCTGTTGTGTTTGTTGCATTTTAAGATCAATACATTTAAAAGCATCTTTTAAAGGGGTTAAGTGTGGGGTTTGCACATATTAAGCAAACTAACGGTAGTTTAAGTTAACAACTGTTTATGCGCGACTGCTAATAAATGCATGCTGCGCACTGGTTTATGTGTAAAAATTTCCCTTATGTAATTTATAAAATTTTTGCACATGCATTCTCAATTGCCATGTAATAAAATTTTAATAAGTTGTAATTGGATGGCTGTTCAAAGCATGCTCGGCCTAGTCTGATGATGATTTACGGCACCATCGATAAAAAAAAANAATGCCAGATACGTTCCCACAAAAGAACCCAACGGGAAGCAGTTTGAGAGGTAACAAAATGAGAACAAACGGTTTGAGAACGTTTTCGTAAAGACCAAAATGCGAACCAAACTCTCGGGAACGTTCTCAAGAAGAACCGAATGAGAACAAAACTTCCAGGAACGTTTCCATTGAGAACACAAGTATCGAGAAAATTTTCAAGGAGGATCAAAATTCTGGGTAACGTTCTACTAGAGACCGAAATGAGAACAAAAAATTTGAGAACTTAACGTTAACAATGACAGACGTGTTGAGATGAAAAATCGTTTCGGTGCGAAGCACGATTTTAATTTTAAGCCAGAGGATGTCTGGGTCGTTACAAATGCCAGATTGTTTCTCATTAGGCTGGACGGTCGATTTATGAAACAATTTTTAATTTTAGGTGCAAGAAAAGTTCGTGTCTTATTTATTATTATCATTTTTTTATTAATTTAATCAAAAAAGTTACATATTTATGCTTATTAAAAGAAGAGAGAAATTGCTTAACATTTACCCACGTTCTATTTAAAAAAAGTGAAATTAGTTGAGTGATATCTTTAACTGAAAAATGTAGTAAATGCAATATTTTTCAATATTATTTAGCTAGCATTAGAGAGGTTTTACTAAGGCGTTTAGCCAAA
>NW_016183290.1:0-5612 GCF_001687245.7 Rhagoletis zephyria | reverse complement strand
ACCCTGTTGAAGTACTTGTTCAAGCAACATCTTCGTAGGTCAGCTCAAAAATACTTTAAAAGCACCCAAAATGGCCATAAATCATCGTTTATGATCCTCTGATGATGATCTGTCTGTATCATAACTAATCTTAGAGCATCTAGTCATCATTTATGATTATATGATGACCCAGATTAATTGCAATAATGCACTCGTTTTGCTAATATAATTTACTTTTGCCACTAAATTAAGAAAATTGTTGCTTTTAATTGCAATAAATGAAGGGCAGTCAAGATCATTCATCTGGTCATTCATGGTTTTTTACTAATACTTATCAGTTCAGTTGCATAAATTAGCAGTTGCCAAGCAAACCACAGTAAAAACACCATTCATGTGTGCCCTTTTCTAGTATTATCAGTAAAAATTTTTTTTAGTTTTTTTAGTTTTTTGTGTTTGGAAAATGTTGACGCTTTTTCGCACTTAAATCACAGGTACCATTACATTACCATTGTTAGTTCATCAAGAAACCAAGAAAATGACCAATTTGAGTTTATGGTTGTGATAACGATAAGAAAAGAATAGAGTGGAATTACCAAGAATAATTAGTGTTGTTGTTTTTATGGTGCTGTTAATTGTGTGCTCACGTTGCACCAATGCAAATAGATTGAGAAAAGAAAACAGCGGTGTTCAGACTGCCAACAAACACCGTGATTCATTGTCTGGTCGTTAAGTTCCGGAAGAATGTTATCTCTTTTTCTAGATTACCTTTCAATCCAAATAATTCTATTCTTAATTGCTATTTTATTATGTTTCAGAATAGAAAATGACAAAAACAAGGGCAATTATTTACAATAAAATTTCTGATTTCAAACATTTGACAAATGTTAAAACTCAAGTTTTGTATTGAAGTTGAATTTTTTGTTTAGATACCGAATCAAAGAATTTGTTTTTAAACTTGTCTAAAAATTGTTAAAATGGCAGTGTGTCAATGGTTCTGCTTTGGATGCTGATCATTAGTTGTTGTTGAGCATCGCAGCACAGTCGTGTCAATAATCGATAGACAAATATAGCGTCTTGAGTCGAGTTTTCCGTTAAGCGTTAATTGCTCAGCAAGTCGTCATCCTCGAGTGAACGACTTCTGCCCACTCTCTTTCTCACTTCACTTGGCCCGCACTGGCCCACACTTGGTCATCCTAATTGACCGTTCTATTTTAGTGTAGTCCAAAAGGACGTCTACTGCGTCTTCTTATTTGTGCCTTGCCTGATGTTCTGTTCCTTCTGTTGCCTGTTGATCAACAGTGTTGCATCGTTTTCCAAGCAACGTTCTATACAGCGCCTTCCATTCTTGTCCGGATTAGTCATCAATTGGCGCACTACTTTTCCGCAGCTTTCAAGTGTAGACTAAATGTCTTATTCAAATTGCACAAAAGCGTAGATTTAAATCGCACACAAAGCGTCTGGTCATAATAATAAATGAGATTAATGTCATAATGGAACACTTTTATTGCTGCACGATTACCGCGGTGATGCTCAGCACAACTGCCGCCGACGCCGGTCTGCTACATGTCTGTTGCCAGCGTGCCAGCTCACACTTCCACGGCTCCCATTCGGTGCCACCGATGACGTCTAATCCACGATTTGCGCCGACAAATAAAGTCCTCAACCGTTCTTTCCTTCTGCGTATTGCCAGTTTCCTGATGATTTACTTGTTTCTCATATTTCTAGTTTGCCTTTCCTTTATGCTACAACTAATAACTGAGGCCTGATCACTAATCTGCCGTCAGTTGATGTGCAGTACCTTGACTCGCCATTTCGGCCAACAACCCTTGCGGCAACACTAAGTTGTGGGTGCACGCGCGACAGGTGCTTTCTTCTAGCGAATCTCCTGCCACATCTGGTTGTGATGTTGTGATCACTGGCAAGTCTTACAGACGGCGTATGAATCCACTATTGCTCCGTAGTCAGTTGTTGGCAATGTTTGTAATTCGCATCGCACATACTGAACTCGATACATGCCCGTATTTTTTAACCCAATAGAACAGACCGCAAAACAGACAAACACAAGTATTATTGCAAATGCCACTAGCATTATGCCTAAAACAAAAAAAATTTTCACTAACTGTTTCGAGTTCTAAACTTGTTAAAATAAAATTTGACTACCATATTAGCTAATCATTGTGTTTTGCCAAAACTTTATGATGATCAGTATNAGTAATCCTTTTTACCTGTGCTTAAAACTTAATTACTACTCGTTTTTCCGATACTGTATCAGTATCACAGTTTTAGCCATTTTCTATGAAAAAAAGTTTTTCTTTTTTGTGCAAATACTTTTTAGCGTTGCAAATGATTTTCTAATAATTTTTAAATTAGATGCTGGTGTTTAAGACTTAATAATTAATTTCAGTCATTAAATAGTTATATTTTTTGTAAAAAATGTTTACTTTGCCAAACCTAGTTTTTTGTGGGTTTTCATTGTCTATACAATTTTTTAAATAAAAAAAACTAATTAATTTTTCAAAGATTTACGTTGTTTGTTGATTGAAGCTGTAGTAGAAAATTTACAATTACGATTCCAACCATTTCACTTTAAAATAGACTTTTTGTGTTTTTTGTCAAATAGTTCTGAGAAATTGATTTTTCTTGAGAATTTCCTTACAGATTGTGAAGTGCCATTGTTTTTTGTGAAAAGGTGTGTGTTGAAATTTTTTTGCATTTCACAAACCAACTGATGGTCGCTGCCTAACTGGCAACTTCTATAGAAGTATCACTCTGTAGCTGCCTCACAGGCAGAACAAAAAATCAATTTGCTGAGTCTTCTGATGTTTGATACAAACAATTGGGCCTGCAAAGCAATCACTTTGCATTCATCCCACAGCAACAACAGCAGTGTGCTCCAAGTTTTTCACCTGATCTCTTTATTTCTTCTCCCCGAGTTTTTGCTTTCAACCTGCCTATTACCAGTTACTATTTTGTTTTCAGTTTGTAGTTTCTTTTACTATTCAATCTTCCGTTCTCCTGATGTGTTTTTGTTTCTGTTTCAAAAGTAAAACAAACTCAGGTTAATTTGTGCAAATAAAGCCTCTGCCTATTTGATTGGACGGCCGCATAANTTTTCACTTGACAGAATTGATTGAGTCCAAGTGAGCTTTGAATAAGCACTTACACACACTGCAATTGGTGTGGGCGGACAGACAATAGTGAATCTGAAAAAAGTACTACGCTGAGCAAGTTTGGCAAGCTGGCAAGCTGGTTTGGCCCAAAAGTGCACTTTTGTGCTGATTAGCTTTGTTTTTTTGCAGTTTGATTTTTGTTTGTGCCAAATTGGCTCGTTACCGTCTTTCTTTACAGCAAAGACACCGGTACGCTTACTCTAACTTACGACTAAAACAACCTTTGTTTTAATGACAATTTTTCTTTTTTTTGACAGTGACCTGTTTTGTGTGTCACAACAAAGATTTGATGCACGATTTTGCATTAAAACTGGCAAACAAACTAAATGTCAGAGACTTTTTTAAATTAAAAACTTTACTGTTTTAAAATAAAACTCAAAGAAAACTTACCTGGTGGTTTAGAGCATTGCTAAATAAGACCATAGTGCCATGTCCTGTAGGACAGCATTTAGTGGCAGTAACTGTGGTGTGTCAAAACAAAACAAAACAAAACAATCATCATCAAATAGTGAGAGGACACTGCAATGTCTGGTCCTAGTAATAACTGTATTGACAGACAACTTTGAGTGCATTAGCTCAGTCTACCATCATCAGTTGGAGCAATACTTTCACGCATATTGACCTGAAAGCATTACTGCTAATTTATGCACTGGTGAACTTGATGGCGAGGTTTGGATTTGTAATTCGCATTTCTAGTTAGCAAATCTGAAATTGAAAACTACTTTTGGCACTAATGACAGGTTTCTGTCGCTTCAGCAGACGAAGCAAACAACTTTTTCTAAAACTTGACTGAAGTGACTCAGCTTAAAGAGTACAGCAGTGGCAACTCGATAATGAAAACACCGAGCAGTAGGCCACTAATGAAGAAAGAGAGAGAGAGAGTATCATCCAAACAATGCTGCTGCTTTACTGTACAATTAATTAATTAGTGCTAATTTATGCGCCAATTACGTGCCTCGTTGTAGTGCTCGACTACTAATCTGATGCTAGGGCACTTACGGGAGAGTGCTCTTTTTTACAAAATGCCCTGGTTGTATGCTTCCCAACAGTCAGCGCAAAGTGGGGTGCCGAGAAAAAAATAATATTGTGCAAGTTACTCATTGTGTTTGTGCCACAGACAAACACTAAACATCATTAGTTCCGTTGCTGTTAATGGCACAAAATGAATGCACAAGTTAGAATACGTGGCATCTTCTGTCACAATCCGGTAAAGAAACGAGAAGCTTTCTTTTTAGACAGACGGTTACATTTCTGTTTACTGCAGCAGTGCAGCAACACACTGTGGCAAACTATATTGTTGCTGGAGTGTGCTGTGATTGATTGATTATGCCCTTATGCCTGACTTCTTTACACAGGTCGAACTGATGTCTTTACTCTGTTTTATCGATGCGTTTGTAGAATGGTGATTTTTCTAGTGATGGTGATGGTGGGAATCAACACACGTGGCGTAAAATAGCAGCAAAAAAGGTGCTAACTTTCGGTCAGTGCTGTAAGGGCTAGTACTTTTTTGTCCTACTAACTGATTTTTCCAGCGTGCTGCAGCGCTGGAAATCGAGCAGCCCCTGACTGAGGGAACCGCAGCGAGTTTCCCTGTCTATTGTTTGCCTTTCTATCTGCGTGTGTTTGCTCAAATATTCAGCAAGGCAGCTCTACGTAGTACCACCGTTGTGCACGTGCTCGCTTACAGTTAGGCCATTCGCTGCAGATGATGGGTGCCTGGTGCCTCAGTTGAAAACAGGGTTCACTGCAACTTTGATCTCAGTGAAGCTTTGTGTGTTTGGTGATGGAAATCAAATTTCATGGCATTAATTTTGCTTGTCATTTGCCGGCCTACTTTTATTGATTTGCCGCTTTTACCAGTTCTTTTTGTACTTCAGTGAACTACTACTAGAGCTCAGCAGTGATCGACACAAACTTTGGTCACATTTGTTTGCAGTTGTTGCTAATTAAAGCTCAATTGTGACATGAGTTTGGGGTGAGCACTGGGGACCACTAGAGACCACTGCGGTCAATGGCCGTGGTGGTGGTCTCGTGAGGAAAGAGTACAGTGCGTTTGGCTACTCAATGAGAAGGAAAGAGGGACACTGGTCAGTGAGGCTGGTGTTGTATTGATTTGAACAAAGTAGACCTATTCGACGGCGTGGACGGTAGGCATACTGTGACAGCTGCTGCCGCCGCACACTGCCTCTGATCAGATCTGCTGGCGACAAGACGGACTACTTCAGCACACATTTGGGCAATCACTAGGCCCGACGATGATTAATCACGCCGAGCACTCATCGTTATTAGCTGAATCGATAGCAATGCTCTTCAGTGCTGTTCAATGTGGTTGTCCAGAACAAACAGGCAGTCAATGGCGTGCCACATCGATGTTGTGCATGTTCCATTGTCGGTGACTTGTGTTTCTCTTTTCTGTGAACAACCTTGTTCAAAACACTGCTGTTGCTGCTGCTGCCGCCGCCG
>NW_016183287.1:0-5613 GCF_001687245.7 Rhagoletis zephyria | reverse complement strand
TTAGCCTGAATTTAGCTACCGCTAAAAATGTTTCGCGGCAACACTGATGCCAACCATCGTACAGCCTTCCAAGGGAGCGAAAGCTAAAGGTAAATAGCCTTAAGCTCCCGCTAAGGCAGAATGCAAAGCACGCATTGCCGGGAGCAAGGAAGGTAAATAAAATTGGGCTGCTNTGAGGTACAAACGAATAAGTGAGCTTTCACAAACCTCCATACAAGCTTTTCCTATTCCCCCCCCCCGTTGTCAATTTCACCGAGCTAAAGGGCGCTTCCGTATTGTACGCATTTCAATCCACCCGGGCTTAGGAGTAAAAAGCTTTATCTTCGTGTGGTACCTTTCTTAAAGAAATTTTGCTTTGACGTGACCTTTTGAAGATTTGCATTTATCTTAAAAAACAATCGCTAAGCTTTCGCGAAAAAGTTGTGCTTCTTAAAAAGGGTTTTCGCAACCTGAGAACTGTGGAAGCCTTAGATAAAAAGGGCTTTTCAACCGTTTGCCTCTATAGATTTAAATATTATCGGAAGCTTTGTGCGCTCTGCGTGTAAAAAAAGCTCTGCGTGGCAATTTTTATTTTAAAACCAGCGAGCTTTCGTTTTGTTTATTAAATATTGCATTCAAACTTGCAAAGCTTTCATAGGTAACATTTTATAAAACAAGAAAAATTTGTTGTATGTATTTGTAACACTACACTAGAAAATCAAAGTTCATCTCTATCAATTCACACATACCTTTGTCAAATTTTCTTTGAAAAATGTAAGCCTCACAAAATTTCATTTATTTTTAACACAAAAATACTGAAAGTACTATTTTGACAGCTACACAAATAGGGAACAAAAAAAGTTTACATAATCACTTTTATACTACAAAGCTTTCAGGAAAAAGGCACACTTAGGAAACCATGGGCCCGTTGTGATGCCATGTTATAGACTCCATATGTCCTTCCTCTTACATTAGAAATGCAACCACCTAGTAGCTCTCATGGAGCGCACAAATTCATAGATAAATTCAACAGAATAATGGAGCAATTAGCGCCGACGAGCCATCGCCAGAGCTTTGCAGTGGCATAGGTAGTGCTCCACGTCTTCTATTGCCTCTTCATCACGGCAGCTACGATAGTAGTCGTTTGACTGCAAACCATCAGGCAATGCCCGGTGATAACTCCAATAACATATCGGAGCAGTGGTCACTCCAAGCGAAGGAGATAGCGAGAACTACGCTTGTCCAGCTTAGGCCAGATATGCTTTCCCAAATCTTTTTTTGTGAAAGCTTACTTTTAAATCTGAGTGAAGGCCTGCATGGTTTTGAAAAGTATAAGGAACAAGTAGATAATTGTGTGAAAGCTTCTTCAAAAAGCTTCCTACAAGTCCAGCCAAAGCTTTCAAGGAGATAGCATGCTTTAAAAACATAGAAACTGAAATGCTGACATTCTACTAACAGGGTCAAGTTAAAACAAAAAAAAACATTCCGCGAAAGCTTGCATCGAAAGCTCCACATGCGAAAATTTAATTCTCTTTTTAAAACATTAGTTTTCTAAGCCGTTATTTAATGTCTTCCAAGTTTTATGAACCGCTATACTTTAAACATTTTATTTCTTTCCACGAAGAAGCGGTAATTCTCAACTAGCTAATTATAAACTCTCCAAGCTTTATAGACGATGTTGAAAGCTCCACTTCAGTTCTTAACATTTGATGACTGAAAATTCTGGCCATTAATACCCGCTGCAAATGCTGCATAAGAGTCTTATATAATCCAAATGTCTCTACCTCGAGAACTTTTCATGATGCCTTATCCAAATTTAAATGGTCTTTTAGATAAAGTAATTATTTTGGAAATTGTCGCTTAAAGAATTGAAAAGTACAGGCATCCACTTTCTTAGACCCTCAAATTAAACTTTTTGTTTTTAACTCCCCAAAATTCACGCAATTTCTTCCACACTAAGACATTTCGTGATAAAATTTACTCCTCAAAAGTCTTACTGTTTTATGGGCAGATTTGTTTACAGTTCGTACAGTGTACATTGAAGGGGATAGAAAGAAAATCAATTTAACAGGATTTGTGCAACTTCAAAGCGAATTGGTTGGCACAGAAGAAAGGAAGCTTGATAGTTGACTAAAGATATACAATAAGGAAACAGTTGCCTTTTAAAACAGTGAAATGATTGTAGAATTGGAAAGTCTGGAGCATTCAGGACATTGTTTTTTTTGACTTTGTTTTTTACTTTTAAAAACGCAACCCAAACATGCGCATTGTTCTAAGCTCTAAAATCAAAAAATCAACTACGCCTTCTCCTTTTACTACTTCACATTTCTTTTGACTGTACGTGTTTTGGTTGCCACCGTACTTTATTTGCTACGCCTTTGCGCCTTTTTGCCAAAAATTAAAGGCCAAAAGAAATGCCAACCGTCGTACAGCCTCCCAAGGGAGCGAAAGCTAAAGGTAAATAGCCTTAAGCTCCCGCTAAGGCAGAATGAAAAGCACGCACTGCCGGGAGCAAGGAAGGTAAATAAAATTGGGCTGCCGGTAAAACAAAGGCAGCAAGGCAAAGGACTCATGTGCGTACATAGCGGAATTGGAAGAAAGATGTGAAAATAGCGAGGCTGAGCGTAGAAGAAATATGCCAAGGGGAATAGAAAGAAAAACAGGCGTATGCTCCAACGCAAAAGCACTCAGTTGCGAAAGNCAGCAAGGCAAAGGACTCATGTGCGTACATAGCGGAATTGGAAGAAAGATGTGAAAATAGCGAGGCTGAGCGTAGAAGAAATATGCCAAGGGGAATAGAAAGAAAAACAGGCGTATGCTCCAACGAAAAAGCACTCAGTTGCGAAAGGCTGACGGAAAGGGTAAGAGTATAACAGCATTTGAGGCGACCAGACAAAGCGATAAACCCGCTTACCGCCACATTTTTCGATTTTTTTTTCTCGTTTCCAAGGACTCCTATAGGCTTTTGGTGATATTTTGTGAAAGAAAATCCTTGTTTAATTGTATCTTAAGCCAGCTTGGGGCGTTTTCTTTTTGGCGCATACCNTACTAATGCATGAAAATCCTAACCTCAAAAAAATCACCCGTTAGAAAGGGTAAGAGTATAACAGCATTTGAGGCGACCAGTCAAAGCGATAAACCTGCTTACCGCCACATTTTTCGATTTTTTTTTTCTCGTTTCCAAGGACTCCTATAGGCTTTTGGTGATATTTTGGGAAACAAAATCCTTGTTTAATTGTATTTTAAGCCAGCTTGGGGCGTTTTCTTTTTGGCGCATACTTTTCTTCTCAGCAGGTGAATGCTGCATACAAAGTGTAATTTTATTTATTGGCATTATAGGTAATACATTTGTGCGTAGAAAAATGGTAAGTTAAACTAAGAAGGAAAGACGCGGCATTTGGAGACAGGTAGCAAATGCCTTTATTGTTTCACTGTGCAAGGCCATCAAGAGCAGGTTGGTAAGCAAAAGTTATAGCAACAGCCTTGACTGGATTTAAGTGAATTTATTGCTTCAACTGTGGCACATTAAATGCGGCTCAGGTTAATATGATTTACTTCGTTAAAAAGTGTATTTTATACTTAGTCGCTGGCTCGTCGTACTGCACTAAGCTTAGTAAGTATTTTTTTCTTTTGGCAGCCGAGTAGAGCTACGTAATAAGTTCATAAGACCATCGGTATTGGAAGTAGCTTTTGGTTGAAATTAAGTTTTCCAATTGAAGCGTAAAAGTAATTGGTTGATTAGCCTTGAGGGCATTTAATATATTTTTTTGGTTTTCTTCTTGCAAGACACAACTGCTGATGGGATTATACTTTTCAAGCAGACAAAATAATAAAAAATTACAGGATAGGCCAAATACTCGTGTAGACATACAAATTATTTGTAAGAATTTGAGGAGGAATTTCTTAAAGCAAGAACCCAAAAAAGGTTATTTCTATCACTATCAAGGAGAAGACATACAAATTCTGACATTATAACGCCTAACTATACAGTAAAACGCACTCATTTTGTTCTCTAGAAGGTACAAGGTGAGTAATTGGGCTTGATGTTTTATAGGAAGATGTCGTAGAAGCCTAATATCGAGGACAGAGCAAGGAAGGCTTCAGTGGTCCTGCAGAGGGGCAATTTATTAGGGATGGGGACTTTCGTCCAAAGTTATTTCCTTGCTCTATGAAACCATAGTTAAACTAATTATGTTTTGTGGAGGCCCCGTTGTGTGGAATGCGCTGGAGAAGGCTATGTTGAAGTGGAAACACCCAACACCAGCTTGCTGGCACCATCAAATAATTGTGCCATCAAGCTCGAAGCACATAACATACCAGCATGCTGGTACAATATTTATTTCTTCACAAATGAGGTCCGGAAAAAATTGAAATGAGTTAAACATTTGGTTTTTTAATTCACAACTGCTATATTGTGAACTTTAATATTCCACAAACACGGCTTTGGCTCATATGGTGCAAGAAATTTCCGCCAAAATACCTTTTACTTAAAAAAATTAGATAATTTCACCACTCACGATNCACAAACACGGCTTTGGCTCATATAGTGCAAGAAATTTCCGCCAAAATACCTTTTACTTAAAAAAATTAGATAATTACACCACTCACGACACAAGTATGCACCACCAAATTGTTTTTGATGTCGCACCAGCAGCTGGTACAATCACTTCATGGCGCCAGCATGCTGGTATCATGTAAGGTCCTTTTTAGTTAGCGACCTGAAATGAATGCAACGAGCTTCCCTCATCGGAGTCAGTGTACACTTAGAACCACTCCCAACCTGGCTCTTAGCATCATGCTTAACATAGCGCCTGTCGATAACGCAGATAAAGCAGCTGCAGTAAGGGTGGCGCGGGCTCCGGGGCAATGGTTGCCTGATTGACTCGAAATGTGGCCGCTCCAATATTTATTCTATTCAATTTCATCAATAATCTCTTTCTCCATGGACACTCCATCAAGAGATAAGTGGACGGATGAAATTGTTTGCAAAGATGATCCGCTGATATTTGAGACGGATAGGGCGACGCTTGATGGAAGGGTGGGTGGAGCTATCGACCAACCTTAAATTTAGGCTTACACATCACTCTGATATTTTTCAGGTGGAGTTTGGGCCTATTAAGANCAGCAGCTGGTACAATCACTTCATGGCGCCAGCATGCTGGTATCATGTAAGGTCCTTTTTAGTTAGCGACTGCAACGAGCTTCCCTCATCGGAGTCAGTGTACACTTAGAACCACTCCCAACCTGGCTCTTAGCATCATGCTTAACATAGCGCCTGTCGATAGCGCAAATAAAGCAGCTGCAGTAAGGGTGGCGCGGGCTCAGGGGCAATGGTTGCCTGATTGACTCGAAATGTGGACGCTCCAATATTTATTCTATTCAATTTCATCACTAATCTCTTTCTCCATGGACACTCCATCAAGAGATAAGTGGACGGATGAAATTGTTTGCAAAGATGATCCGCTGATATATGAGACGGATAGGGCGACGCTTGATGGAAGGGTGGGTGGAGCTATCGACCAACCTTAAATTTAGGCTTACACATCACTCTGATATTTTTCAGGCGGAATTTGGGCCTATTAAGGAAGCAATCGATTGGCTACTATTGCGCGCGATGGCGGTAAGGCAGGTTAC
>NW_016183286.1:0-5613 GCF_001687245.7 Rhagoletis zephyria | reverse complement strand
AAGTCTTTCGTTTTGCCCAATGGGGGATTCGCCGAACGTGGGTAAGGCTCACGCCTAAATTGTGCTATGTGACCACGAAAATATTGATATGCTACGGCGGCCAGCATACTGATCCGATTTCTGAGAGGCTTTCCAAAACTTGAGCGAACCAAAAAACAACGAACTCAGCATAGCATACGGCTCTAAAATTGTTTAGCGAAATCGCTAAGCAGGCTAACCCCATTGTCCTGGACATCGTGGATCGAAGTAGAGAGTACGACGCTAACCCCATAGAGGTGTAACAGCGGATGGACGAAGGTGTTGAAGGAAAAATCGTCCCTCTAAAAGGAAGCAGTCTCACTTGAAGGAAGGTTTGCGGAGGAGTCTTCCTTCATGAGCTCTCCCTCAACATCAAGTTTAGGTTTACAAATATCTGTAACGTTTTTCGGGCAGTAGTAGTTGCCAGTGCTCAATAACGTGACGCCATTAATAGGGAGTTTACATGTGTCGATTTTACAGGCAACTTTTAGTTGAATACAACAATCGCCCGTGTGAACGGTATTTCCACTAAACGCTTCCACTTAAGTTGGGGGCAGCCAACTTTTGATTCAACTAATCGCCTCTTAAATTGCCTGTAAAATCACCTCTTGTAAGCATCTTATAAAACTGATAACCAGCTATTTTAAGTTCAGGTCAGGTAGTACCTAACCTTCCTATCAATTACGCCGGAATAATTTTTCACTTAATGTTATATACATACATAGGTACCAGGTTATAATGGCATTGCCGCAAACTGCATAGCCGACGAGTTGGCGTGAAAAGGTAACCTTTGAAACGATATTACCAGGAAGGCAGAGGGTGGGAGCATCGCTCATAATCTATGGTTCGTTCTTGGAGAGATGAGCTTCAAGTCAGCCTAACGAGCCCTAGACAAAAACTAAGCCATGGGCAAAGAAGCTCATCCAAGAGATATCTAATTTGGACGGGGTATTGAGGGTATACTGTCCTATCAGAACTTACAACCACAGTTGCCTGAAGATTGATGAGAGGTGGGAATTACCTCAACACTTTCCTATAAGGCTGTGCAGCGTTCCCAAGGCTAAGATTAAGTAACTTCGCAGCGTGTCATCTACCGAATGAGCGAGAACTCCAAAAGTTATTTCTCTATATGAAACGACTTACACCAATACCAAAATCTCCAATTGGTTTGCTCATCTCTAATAAAAATACATCGACAAGTTAAGGACTAAAATCGATAAATTAAAATTTAGCAGTTGCTTGGGATAGCTTCGGATTAGTTTGCTGGTCGTCCGATAGGTTTGTCGGTTAACTTGGCAGCGGCAATAAAAAGGCTTTCATTTTCGTTTTAATTTAGCTTTACAGCCCCATTTGGTCACACGCCTTGACACTCACGCTCGCTAGCAGCTAGCAAAGTAGACAACAACCAACCAACCGCCCAACCAAAGGCTCGTATCAGGCAACCAAGCCAGCAGCCATCCATCCAAACAACTAACCGAAACCTAAACCTTGGCATCTTTTATGGCCACTTATAGCAAAAAACTATTATTTAAATTTCATTTAGTATGAACTTGCGCTAACAAATAGTTGCATATGCAACAACCAAACAACCAACTCAACAACTGCCACAACTAATCTTGTTGCTGAAAGCCTATTCTTCACACTGCTTCAAAAAAAAAAGAAACGAACATAAAATAAGCGACACAGTGACAACAACAAAAAAAAGTACGATATACGGAGAGGAAGAATAGCAACTGTAGCCATATGCTTAGGCAGCAGCATTGCCAACAACAACATGTGAATATATGAGTTTGAAAAAAAGTGGCAACATTAGCAAATAGTAGGAACGAAAAAGTCAACGAACCAACTAAATTTTATGTAAACGAAAACGAAAAGCAGAAATTTCATTAATCGTATTGCCATTTTGTAATTATTGGCTATGAGTTGATCAGTAAAAGCCTCAAGAACATACAGAATGAGTGCAGCCCCAAGAGCGCCATAATAATGACAAACACCAGCGGCAGCAGTAACTAAATGGCGTTGACAAAATTTCTGTCATCACGTCATATTGGTTGGGCGGGAAAACGGACGTATGGATAGACTGGCAAATAGATGAGCCGGCAGCCAGGCGCGCAAAAAGACAGACAAATAGGCAAACAGTCAGTCATCCTGCTGGCGCGCTGACTACGATGACAAGCCCGAGACGTTGGGCGCAGTAGATAAGTACTTTGGTGTCAGCGCCCATGCGTCGAGTAGGCAAGCAAGCAAATAGCCAGAACATTAAAATTTTGCAGATGTAAAAGAATGAAAACAATTTTTTATTTATGTACCGGAACAAAATTGTAAATAATGAAGAATAGTTTTTTACGAGTGTCAGCGATAGTGATTTTTTTCTTCCCCACATGCGCATGCGCAAAAGTTGCACTACGACGCCGTTGTCGTCGGTGGCGGCAGCGCAATAAAGGCGCTTGAAAAGTCGATGGTAAGCAAAAGCTCATGGAGGTACTACGAAGTGGTGCTGAACCAGCAGAGTCAGCGTGTCTACGTCCAGTGAATAGGTGTTGAGCAATAAAGATCGTGTGAAAAAATTTACCGTATATAACTATGTGCATATATACACACATATGTATGTATAAAGCTTGTGAGTGGTTGACATATTTGAACTGAAAGTATATTTGTACCAAAATATTTAAGAGTAACATAAAAAAATCCAAGAAAATAGTTCTAAACTTTCAATTTCATTTTCACTTTCTTTGGTGTTTGTGGTAAGAGACTTATTGCAATGTTTTGCAAAGTTCCAACGGTATTTAATGTATATACATATTTATTTATAATCGCTGTTACCAACAGTGATTTTTTGTTAAAATAAAAATATGGGCTACATATTTGGCTAGTAATTATTTGAAACTAGAGTTGAAGTGATTAAAGAAGGGACTATGAAATCATTTTAAGTAGGTTCTGCTATCATCCTCATGGCTATATGTACAAGCTCTGAGACCAAAATTTACGTGACTACTAATCCTTCATTAGAAATCCCCGCATACGACATATGCATGTACATATTTATTGCGGCACAGCAGCTGCGGGATTTTATCACAATAGGAAAGAAAAAGAATGCCATAAGTGGCCAGGGCCCAATTATTGCTGATAGCACCATTTTGATACGCTAGAATATATTTAGGCTAGTAGTGGTGCGTTTGGAACTCTCCCTAAGACGTTTTTGTATGGTTAACTCTTTGCTGGCATTTGTACGATATATCGTATAGTTTTTTTTTTTCAAATTTTGACGTTTTTTTTATATTTTTTCGGAATGTTGTGACATGTCGAAAAGTCTATCTTATATTCTAAAGATCTATTATCTTTTCAAATTAAAAGCTTTAAGAAATCAAAACCGAACAGTTTTTTATATACATATTTGCATTTTTATAAGATACTTTGATTAAAAAATTCATCTTTACTGTAGTTGGTTTCAAACTTCGCTATTTACCATCTAATATTACGTTCTCATTGAGTCATTAAGGGCCGGTTACTCAATGTCTGGTTAACACTAATCTGCGGTTAAACATCGTTATCGACGTCTACGACTCCATGCATACAACAGGGAATCGTTAACGTCGATAACTATGTTTAACCGGGGATTAGCGTTAACCAGACATTGAGTAACCGGCCCTAACTCGAGTTTAACGTTTTGAGTTTATGAACAACTGTCAAGCGTTCATATTGGGGTGTTTAAGAAACTCAGAGTTTAATTTGACATTTTTTTGTTTACTTTTTCTTATTCTCATTTAGTCTGTTCCCGTACTACAGGAGTTAACACACACACACATAAGTCTAGAATACCAACCGTTTAGCTATAAAAAAAAACAAGAAATAAGGATCGATAGAAACCTTTTACGCTAATTTCAACCAACCAAATTATTTGGTGCAAATAAAAACCAAAGCCAATAAAAGAGGTTAAAGTTCAACTTAACTATTTCTTATGTGTTTAATATCTCGAAAACTAGTTAACCGATTAAAAAATTACCGATGCTAATTTCAACATAATTTAAATGCCTTTTATGCAAGGTATATACTATAACCAGTTTTAGAACTAATTTTATATAAACGACATTTAAAAATATATATTTTTATTTTATTTTGTTTTTTAGTATTTCTGGACTAAAACTATAAAAAAGGCATATAAATTATATACATACAAGAAAGAAAAATTAATTATCTTTATTTTGACGTCATTAGTTTTTTAATAGGTTGTGTTGTTCAGAAGATATTAATATTTAACATCTTTTATATTTTAATTTCGCCAGGTAATTTTGGTAGGGTTGAAATCAGCACAAAAAGTTCTGTCGAGCCACATTTTTGGTTTTTGCATCGCTAGATTGTTGATATTCTAGACTTACGTGCGCAGAACGACTTCGGACTAATTCTGATTAAATCCTGCAGTACGGGAACAGACTAACTGTCGGCAAGTTGGTTGCAAGTTTTGATTATCAAAGACACAAACCGAATCGGGTCAAAAAAAAGGGTTGCATTCGCATAAACTCCAAATATAAGTGGTGTTTAAGGAGAGTTTAACGAAATTTTTTGTATGGTAAACTCCAAGTTTAAGAGTAGAGTTAAGGCTTAAACTCCAAAATGGGCCATAAACACGAGTTAGTGGATCAATGTGAATGCCTTATTATAGTGTCATATTAGCAGCCAAGAATGCCCAAAATTATAAAAACCAATATCCATTCTTAACCTCTATTAAATTTTTGATAAAAGTTTTTGGTAAAAGAAAAAAGCAGCTCTTCAAAAAAGTGTACGATATATCGTATTAGCAACCTTGCATAAAAAACTCCCACTATGTGGGATCCTATCACCCCTTCTTTAGCCAAAGGAATTCGTAAGGTATTTCAAAGCAAAGCGACAAAAATAACCGCCTACGCGGGCGATATCGGAATTATCCTATGCGGAATGTGCCTTAATAAGATGGGCTCCTTGTTGAATCAGGCACTATGCGATTTTGAAACCAGTATTTTTCTACGGAATCCTCGTGGTGTATACAGCAACGAGCAAAAGTTGGTCAAAAACAAAGTGGATGCACAGTATCCAGGGTCATGCTTAAGTCACATGATCTGAAATTGCTCGTAACAAAACTTATACTTAAACTATCAAGGATCGACTGTAGACTTGTTAGCTAACAGGGTACAGGCCGAGCCTTTTTCAAATACGCTGCTAATCCTGCCGTCAACGCTGGATGAAATAAGCGCTTCAACGGCTGCCCTAGGCGGGCTAAAATCATGGACTAAAATATATCAGCTGCATCACGAATGTCTATTGATACTTCAGAAGTGAAATAAGCCACTTTGGTGGAATAACGAAGTAATTACTTTTGGTTTTGAGACACTTAGGCAACTCCAACTCAGTTTCATAAAAATTTTATAAATTGCTATTTGAAAGTCATCCGTCATATGGGATCTGCCATTTTGAATTTTCAAAACCTGACTTCAGATCCTTAATTTTCTACACCAAAAACCTCGGGCCCGGCGAGTAAATATGTGCCCGGATAGGACAATATTAGGTTTCCGGGCACCTCAGAAGTCTGTGAACATTTCGCAAATACAGTTTCTGTGGGAG
>NW_016183285.1:0-5613 GCF_001687245.7 Rhagoletis zephyria | reverse complement strand
GATTAAATAGCATACAAAGTGCAAAAACAACGGAAGCGCAAATAGCAGAGACTAGCAAATATCTGGCAAATGGTGTTGTTGTTTATTGTTGCCAATACGTTTCAGCTGTTATAAGTAATAACAGGAAATAATGTTGTGAAAGCAATGAACAACAGTATATAAAGGCAGAGAAATGCAACCATGGCAAAGGACATTAATAAATATATATGGGGCATTCCATACCAAATTGGACGGGGTTCACACTTCATGTGTTTGATTTGTTGCAAATTTTTAAAATATGAAATATGAAATTCGAGCTTGATTAATACATTTTTAAAAACGTTACACCACAAAAACAAAAGAAAATCGATTTAATAGTTTTCCAAATATCTCAAGAGCGGGGCGAGGAAAAACTCACACATACACACATCAAAATTCTCTATGAAAAATAATATTTAAACTTTTTTTTCTTGAAAAATTTTTCACATAAATTATTTTTTTTAATAAACTTAACAGCTCTTCTTAATGGAAACTTCTAGTAAAAATTTGGCTCTAACGATTTTGATAAAATTTTGTATTCAGATAATGTTTTTAATTTTAAGATTATCTAGGCAGGCGTTACCTTCGGAGACATATTCGAAATTATTCATAAGCTAATAATAAAACATCATATTGGGTATCAAGTGAAAATTGTTTTAAAAATTTCCAATTCAGAGATATTTTTTAATAGGGTTGTCACCTATTTTCCATCTTACATTTATTTAATTTATTGCTCAAAAATCAAGATGCAATATTACTATTCGTGGGTGCCAAAAGAAAGCTCTTAAAAATGCTTTGCCTATTTAGTAAGTGTTATTCCTTAGAATATTATATTAAAGGTGGCACTTACTTTCGATTTTATAAAATTTAACTAAAACTGTTAATACGCATATCAAACAAAAAGTATTTTTGAGAACTTTAATCCATGATTATTTTCAATGGGTATTGCCCCGTTTTCGTTTTGTAATACAAATGTGTGTCTTATTCCCTCTATTTATCTATTTAAGTTGAATTTTGATTTTTAACTATTTGGAGTATTACCAATCTTGTTCAACAATAAATCATTTCGATTGATACCCATATTGTAGTATTCATTTAACTTAATGGTATTTAATTTTTCACACGTGGCAACTCTTTTCATGTTCTAACCCTGATATAGGCCTTCTCCTCGCTCAGAAGAAAACAATTGTAGGTATGCGTGTTTCTACAATCGGCAACATAGAGTCTATCGATGTCAAACTTATAGCGACTTTAGTTTTGTTGTCTTTCCGGAATAATTGAACCACCTCGTAATATGTCTTTTCTAAACATTTTGAGTTAAAATTTTCAAAAAATAATTGTGGCCGTCTAAATCGACCAAATACTCCTATGTGGAACCTTTTTACATTTTACTCACTAAAAATTACTAAGCTTTTCTTAAGGGTGTATTTCGATTACTTCAAAAGAACTAAATATTAAAAAACACTGTTTGCCTTATGTAAGTGCCACGAAAAATATAAATAGAAGACCAAAAAAACTTTTCCTTCGGTCTAATGGGCAAGCTTTACGAATCTGCACTTTATTTTGACATGCTCAACACAATTCATGTACATACATACATACATGCATGCTTAGTATATTCGCAAATATTTATAATGTCCACGCCCGAACTACTGTCGCTTGCTGCTTTAAACATCGGCTCTGAATTTCTGCCGACTTCTTTAATACAAAGTGTATGGAAAAAGTAAATTTAAGCCATACAATTTTTGTCGAACGGCAAATACTGGAAAACCGTTGCTTTTTTATTGTTGTTGTTTACATGCCCTTCTCCTTCTATGAATTGCTCTTGTGTTATATTGATTTTGTTACGGAAGAAGAAATGATAATGGCTTTCAGCTTGCAGCAGTGTAAGTGTGTGCTAACCGATTTTCCAAACGTTGTTATTGTTGTTATTATACGGCTTGTGCGTTACAGATGTAGCCGTGTCGGTTCAATACAACGTTCAATAACAGACAAGGCCAGCAAGCAACGACAACAATGACGAAGTTCAACAAAATATATGGATCGGAGCGGTCTTAAAGTGCCAACAAGCCAATAAATCATCTCAGCATAAATTATACAACACTTTTGTTTTTGAGTGCAAAATGATATGTGAATATCGCAAGTTGTGTGTGACTAGTTGCTTTGCCTTTCGAGAATTCGGAAGTTCGCCTTAAAGGTATTGCGTGTTTATGTAAGATATTAAGGAGGAGGTTTTAATAAGAAATAAACAAATATTTTGCATACACATTTTGTGAAGCGTCACGACCTAGGTTCGATTCGTGGTCTGGGCAACATACAAATTAAAAATAGTTTTTTATCTGGCAGCGGTCTCGGCAGGCAATGACAAACCTGTAAGAGTATTTATGCCATAAAAAAGTTTCTCATAAATTGCCGTTCAGAGGCGGCGTAAAACTGTAGGTCTCTCCATGTGTGTAATGACATCAAGGTGCACACCACAAATGAGAAGTGAAGCTGGGCCAAACACTTATTAAGGAATACGTTAATTGAATTTTTTATGTGTTTGCTTGGTGGAAACCCTATTCCGAAATACGCTGGAATGAATGGTACATATCTTGAGCATATGTGTAAACACTGTGTATACATAAAAAAATGTCGATTGAAATTAAAAAAATACAAATTTGTATTACATAGAACCCTGGCAATCCTGATGGAAAATATTTTCTGACCAAAGTTCTCAGCAATACCTTTCATTTGATACACATATTGCGATGTTTTAGATAAATTGTGTATAATCGGAAATAAGTGGCAACCTTACACTTGCATCCTAAGAGATGACATTTTATATATAGAGAAAGCATTGTTTAAGAACCTTCTTTTGGTACCCATGAATAGTAATATTTTACCTTTTTTTGTAAAATATGCGATTCAAAATAGGTGGCAACCTTAAAAAAATCTTATTTTTTCTGCCAGATGCCTCTATGGACTCAAAAAATTAAAAATATATATATTCTTTTTAAATTAAACACCCTAAATCGATACTACTATATTCGGGGATATCACATGTAAATTTTGGTCCCGATTGGAGAGGGTTATGACGTCTTCATATGGTAATCTGAACTTGATCGCTGTGTGACACGCCTTAACCGACTTCAAGCGGGACACAAATTTATATGTGATATCTCCGACTATAGTAGCATCGTCGTAGGGGTTGAGGCTTAGGAATTCCGATGTACAAATTTGCTTCCTACATTTAAGGACCTGCCTAATGTCTACATATGTGTATTAAAAAAAGAAAAACATCTATGTAGTTGAAAACTGGAATATATACATACATATGTATAGTTTGTCAAATGCAAATCACTTTTTGGAAAAGTCTACGCAAAGTACTGTCAGATTATTAATTTCCTAATTCAAGTAATTTTGTTTTCCATATTTTTTTCTTTCTTTTTTGTATCTCTTTGTAATATCTATAATATCTACCTGCTTATATACTCACGCTTTCCCACGCGTATTGCAAACAATGACAATTATATTTATCAGTCCAATTATCTTCTTATGTTTTCAAACGGAAACTTATTTAGAGTGACAAAATTAAATTATAATTTGATACAATAATATTAAGATTTCGGAAGCAATAACTTTCCGCACCGTTAAGTTAAGAGATAAAAGGGTAATGAAATGTAGAGGTTTGGGAAAGCTCGTTATGTTGGCACTGTTTTTGAAACACACTTACACACACACACATGCACTCAAAAGCATAATACAGTTATTTAATTAAGTTTTTGTGTGTGAATATCTTCTTAAAATATAAAATTATGGCTTAACCAATTTCAAGGAAATTAGGTTACTACATATATGTAAATATAATCTAGACAATTTTCATAACAAAAAACTATGCTTAAAGTAAGTGCCATTTTGTTTTATCAAAGCCGGTGGAAAATATGTTAGAGTTAAGCCAAGGAGCTTGTTTATCAACTTTCTCACCAGTGTTGCCGTTTTAGTCCTTTGGTGGCTAGATTTAGCTACCACATACTTCTTTTTGGCAACATACATTTAAAATTGCCGCTTGCCCTTTTTTAGCCCCTTTTGGAAAATTTATTCATACTTAACATGAAAAAGTTGTATACTCTTAATTTGACCTCGTTATTTTTTCATTTATGTGTGAAATGAATTTTTAAGCTAAGAAAGACTCTGATATATACATGTATATATGTATGTGTGTATAGGTATTATCAAATGTTGGTGCCAGCCGATTTACTGTGTATATTCTTGTGGTGTGATGTTGTTGTTGTTGTTGTTGTAGCGGCTACAACGACCCCGCCCAGATCGGTTCGTATCTCAGTCGTTGTCGTCAAGCTCGACTAACGGGACACCCAAGAAGCGTGCAACCTTTATAGGATCTGTCCAAAGGGACAGAGGCGTTAGCTGCGTTGGGTTTTCCGGGCATACGAAGAGATAAATCGAGTCGTTGGGTGTCTCCCCCGGGGACCGGACATTCGTTTGGCACATCTGCATCTAATCTGTTCAGGTATGAGTTCAACCTGCTGCCGTAGCGAGAGCGATTATGTCCAACGATGTAATCGATAAATATAAAGTAGCTGCATCCAATGTTGCTATTTTGATATTTTATGCCATGCACATGTAAACATATAATCTATAACATGCAACATACATGTGTACGTGTAAATATTATCTTGCAAACGCAGAAACATATAAGACTCTAAAGGTGCACTAAATTTCCTGTCTATGCAAAATACAAATATGTATACTCAACCATGTCATTACTGAAATACCACAACATTCTTTATGAGCAATTAACATGCCTTCGATTACCAAGAATATTGGCAACAAGCTGAGCTATATATGTATCAGTTCAAGGACTAGTGCAAACATGCTAATAACTCTTGTCATTTTTATAACAAACATAAAATATACATAGTTTACATTGCTGTTGAATTTGTTATTTTTAGATACGAAGTATCTCTTGTTGAAAAGCATATACTTATGTATGAATATTGATTTTCTGCGTTATATATATTATGATAAATTCAGGGAGTGTTGCCATTCGGTTAATGTTGCTTGTGCTGAAGTAGCCAGAGATAACAAAAATACTTGCAAAAATTATTAAAATATAAAATACAAATACCCTGCTAACAATTTTTTCAGAGTATTCTGAATTGTAAAGAAATTTTAAAGAATTCGTAAAGAGCTCATCCGATTCTTTGCCGAATTTTGTAAAACTAAATAACACTAACTAAAGCAATGAAAATAATGCTGCTATGTGAAGAATTTCTTGCAGAATTTTCTTTGTTTTTCGTACAGAAATTTCTTTACGAGTTCGTGTCAACCCCTTCATATTATTTTCTTTGAATATTCCTAAAAACAAATCGTTACAGAAATGACATACTCTTAAAGATTTCGTTAAAATTTCGGGAACTTTGACTTGCAGGGTATATACCTCACAAAAAAAGTATTTGAAATATGTACGTATTTTGAAGATACATCTAAAAATACTTTTGAAATCACGCGTACATGCACTAAGCGGTAACCTATAAAAAATTCAGAAATGCTTTATTTGTTGCAATAAAAAAGTGAGTAAATAACGAAGTACAG
>NW_016183284.1:0-5613 GCF_001687245.7 Rhagoletis zephyria | reverse complement strand
CCATCCAGTGATTACTTTGAGGAGTGTTACAAATGTCTCGTAGTGTGTACGCGTGTATGTGCATCTGCACACATAAAAGGCACTGAATATCATACAGATTTACTTTTAGATTTGAAAAGTAAGTAAGCTTATGTGTATGTACACACATATGTACTTTAAGATTTAACTTCTTCACTCAATTCTGTGTTAAATATTTATATCGTATTTGATTGCGTTTTTGGTTCGCAAATTGATTCACTTAAGCTGAAGTTTGATATAGCGCATAGTTTTTCGCTGAGGCACAGACGGTACTGAAGAACGACCTTAGCATTTTTTTTCGACGCACGTCAGGCATGTGTCGCTCTGCACTAGCCCTGCTTAGTCCAGTGAAGTTATGTTGTGTTATTTAACCTCAACTCACCAGAGCTCACTTCAAATCACCTTCCTCCCCTCACATCTACACCTCTCAGATCACTTAAACTCACCTCACCCCAACTGACCTCATTTCACCTCAAATCAATTCACCTCACTTCAAGTCAACTCACCTTTGCCAACGTTCTTTCACCTAAACTCATCTTATCTCACCTCAACTGGTCTCACCTCAGCTCAACTCACCCTAACTTATCTAAACTGACCGCGCCTGAACTCAATACAAATAACTTCACCTTAACTCAACTCAACACAATTTATCTCAAGTCCCCTTAAAATTTATGGTTTAATCTCAACCGCTGGGCGAACACTAGTTAGGGTAATTTAGAATAGATCATAAATTGAGATGAAATACCTCATACAGTAATCTAGTGGTTGCGACCTAGTCGCGGAACATTTTCCTCTAGAAAATGCTTCCGTTGGCCGATAGGCGAAATGATAACATTAAAGTGTACTTCCAGAAAACAATCTCACGCCTACCCGGTATGTCATATTTCATCAGTATTCTCAAAGCATTCGGTTCCAGCCTTTTGTTGTGGTAAAGCCGGTTAATTGTGGTTTTTTTTATCAAAATGTTTATGTCGGACTTTTGCTTTGGAAAGCTAATTTGGCGCGAAATACCCTGCTCCTTAACAACGATACTAACCTTTGGTTAAACATACTTTATAAAAAAACTTAAATTGATGTCAGAAGAAGTATCACGCGTCCTCACCTGTGGGTCAGGATGTGCAAAAAGTAAGCACTTCACGCACACTCAGATATAAGTGAAAATACACGTACATGTTTAGTTAATTATATAAGTAGCATGACCTTACACATGCTTGGCCATATACTAGCCGAATAATTTGTTATCTTTTAATTGTGCCAATTATCTGGCAGGTCATTGAATTAATTCGTTTCTTAGAATTTTTACACATTTCCACAATGTCACACCCACACCAACATAAACATATACCACCTCTTTTGCTACTCATAGACATCGTGCACACATGCACAATGCATAGTTAGACAAGTATAATTAGTACATATCGTTGTTTAAAGTACAAAACCGCGTATCAACAAAATGCAAAACCGCATATCAAGATAATGCAAAGGCGCGTATGTGAGGTTGTATAAATTATTTTCTAAATAGACAGTAAAAACACTCATATTTCAAAATGGTTCTCCTTTTTATAAAGCAATCTCATTTCTGGCTACTATATTTCAGGACGAATGTATAAGGATTGAGCCAAGAGCTTCGGTAAGCATATCTAATTTTTGGCGAAAAATGTCATTTACGCGATACGCGGTTTTGTACTTTAAACGACGATATGTACTATATCATCCGCTGTATATTTCATACTTAATTCCGAACTTTATGTACACCTCTGTTACTCACTGACAACTCCTGCTGCCTGTACTGTTGTATGACCAGCTGTCACTGCCGCTCTCTGACTTTCCAACTGTCGACATCTTTGTTATCTTTTCATTTCACAAGTGTCTAATAACTACTGTCAACAATTTGGTCATCAACTGTGTAGACAAAAGCAGCAGAGTAGACGACCCATAGCAGTAGGTGGCAATTGGAGAGCGTGTGTGTGTGTGTGTGTGTGTGTGTGTGTGTGTGGAATAACGATAGCGGAATGCCTTAACGAAAATGTCTGATATGCCTGCGCTAAAGTGCCCACTTAACTATTGTGTGTGTGTGTGTGTGTGGATGATATACTAACTAACTACCCGGCTAACCTTTCACACAACGATTTGTAGCAGTTATTATGCGATTATATACACACATGCGCGCTCATACATACACATGAATATAAATATATAGCGTCACTTATAAAAATGTAGCATATAAGTCAAGTTTGAATAAGCTTTTACGCTTAGTGGCCGAATCACAAAGAATATGCCGCCGACAAAGACATTGCTTTCTCATCTACACAAAAGCATTTGACTAAATACCACTGCATGTGGATACATACATACATATATAGATGTAAAACACATGTATGTGTGTAAGTTTATTTCTTTGTGTATGAATGCAAGGCTTTGTGTAGTATTTTCTTTAGTTTATCTCAATGTTTACTTTGGTTTCATCACCATATCTCAATTGTTTTATCAACTACTACTTTGAAGATCTAAGCCACAAACACTCTCACAGCCTTGAGTACTTGCTTTAGCACTTTTTCCCAAATCGTATTTTATTTGCACTTATCACTTTTATCGGTAACAGAGCTTTTACACTCAACAGAAGCATGAAATTGCCAATTGTTCGGTAAAAGGGATTTCTTTTGGTAGAAGTATTAAATTATAGGCGCACAAAACGACTGAATGTGTTTAAGTGCATACGAATGTGTGCGGCTAAAGTATTTTGTCTTCTATGAATAGTAGAAGTACTTAAAGCAAGCTAACTATTTAGTGTAGCGCAAGTTTGCTAGAAAATAAATATAATTTTTTAAGGAACCAAGTTTCGAAAAAAATGGACCCAGCATATTAGGTGGCCAGAATAACCAAAAACTATTTTTCTTAGCACTCAGGCAATTTTGGCCATCGTACTTTAGGCCTAAAGACAGGAATATATGGATGGGGTGGGAATTCATTGACCCCCTATAAACTTACCAGGCGTCTTAATGAATCTTATCAGTTTGTCGAAGGAAAGAGAATATCTATATCACGTCCATTCTCAATATATCTGACTCAAAAATGTACCACCTAAGTCTGGCGAAGGCCGGACAGCGGTACAGAAAAAGTTCTGTACTATCCTCATCCTTAAAACAAGATGTACACAGCGGATCGTCGATGTTTATTGTGGCTACCATATGTCGTCGCCATCGGTTTTGCCCCTAAACCAGTCCCATCAGGGCTCGTAGATCGCACTTTCTTTGCCTGAGAAGGAATTTTGCTTATTCAAAAAATTCTTGGTGGTTTTGTAGGTGTCAGTACCTCACCAACTGCTCTCATGAGTTTTATTAATGAGATTCTTGATGTGTAGCCCATCGCTCCCGCTATGCTTATATGCCTTAAAATTGGCTTCAGTCCAATTAAACTCTCCAAAGAACCGAAGTTCGCCAATAATAAATAAATAAATAAGTAAAGTATTAACTTTTTGCTCGAAATTTGCCTTTTTTGGAATCAAACACGAAAAGAGCAAGTAAAACTTATCAGCCACGATTTCTCAGAGATTTTCGAAATTTTCTAAAGACCTTATTGGGATGACCTCGGTTAAATTATTTGAGTATAGAGAAACAAAAAAAAAAATAATCCCATTTATATTTTTAGTGGGCAAAGACGGCATGACAAACTCCCAAAAGAATTATTAAAAGAATTGAGGGAACTCTTCAAAATTAATGACGGATTTATGGCCTTGAGGAATGCTCTTTCCAATATCTTATAACTAAATGCTTATTGGTTAAAAAGATTGTAAAAAATTTAGAAGGAAATTTTTCTAATTAAATGGCCTTTTGAACTCGGCGGTTAGTAGCATTTAATCTTTACTTTTCAAGCGTGCAACCTATAAAATTTTAAGCATACTTCGTCATTTAGTTAAAGCGCACTACCTCTTCAGTTTTGACGAAAAATGAAAGAATCAATTTCTTGTCCGTATAATTATTCCTTCTACCCCAATCGGGATATTGTTTTGACTTAGTGCCCACCGACAACTTCCTGACTTCAGGCTCAAGTAAATAGTATACCAGCGTATACAAATTGGGTAAACTTTGGATGAAATTTAAAAAGTAAAAGGAAGATAATGTTGAAAGTATATAATATTTTATTTATAATCTTACTCACTTATCAAACAGTCCTCGTAAATTTAAAAAAAAACCTTACAACCCTTTTTCGACGACTTTAGAATATAGTCGCCCAAGTCTCCATACAATTAAAATGGTTTGGTGTGAAAACTTCGCTACACTAATCTTCTAGCGCTTTAAAAAAAAAGGAGTTTGAGTTGTTATTACTCAAAATTCATATTTCACCATTTATTCACTTGAATGTTCCTTTGCACTTCTGCCAAATATCTGCCTAATAGTCATTTCATAATAAATTGGCAGGAAGACATAAATACGAATCGTCTATGCAATCTTCTCATATGCCGACATAGCCATCAACATTTTTTAAGTTATGTCAGTGGAGGAAAAACGTGCAGAAAATGCAAGCTGCAGACTTCAATTCACACTTTTACCGCCACTTTTCCCATAATTTGCTATTAACATATCTACATACATACATACATACAAACAGACATTGGTGGTAGTGGAATATTCTGCCATTTTTTTGTTGCGCCATTTTTTCATGTCATTGCTAAATTTACTACGTTTGCATTCATTGCAACATAGACATGTGCATGGTTTTGTAAAAATTATACAACACACATTGCAGCTCGTGAAACAAAAAAACAAAAAACGAATAGGTCGACGCAGCGAACAGAGCTGATAGACAGGCTGAACAGACACGCTGAGGCAACCGGCACGTACGTAGCCGTTTATGTAATGCACCCAAAAAAAACGAAGATGCACCAACGGGTCCCAGTCAGTTGGATGTGGATACAAAAATGCATAAATCATAAATATATTTCACTACAAAAATTTCCGTTTTTCTCACTGACACTGCACAAAGAAGGAGAAAAAATTATTGTGTGTGCTCTGCTTGATTGCATTGTTGGTGTGCTGTTATTATGCACTGCTGTAAACCCAACACAAAATTTAATAAATAAATATTCGCGAAATATGTAGACATTTGTTTATATCTGTATGCTATGCACTATATATATTTTTTGAACATCAGGAATATTGCGATTAATGCAATTTTTCGTTTAAAGGCTATAATTTTTAATCTAAAGCAAGTTTGTATTATTTGAGAAATTATTAAATATTTCTTGCTTTCAAATAGAGGGAGTGAGACTGAAAAAAACGGTCATTTGATTTCTAAGGACCACCCTAAAGTGCAATGTTATACATGATATCATTGTTAAAAAACATTTTCGACCGATTTCACTAAAAAAAAAATGCATCATCGTTCACTCCTTTTGTCTCTTTAATGCATCCACTACTTCAGCCCTAAACCCATTATCCAGCTAGCATTTTATCGACCAACTCCATTTCATATGTAATTTAGTGTACATATTTTAGTAATTGTATGTGTGAGCAAAATTGCACACAAGTGCTTTAAAATAACGTTTATTTTTTTATTGCAACACCGCGCAGTGTAGCATACTTTGTGGAGTTTTGC
>NW_016183283.1:3705-5614 GCF_001687245.7 Rhagoletis zephyria | reverse complement strand
GTTTTCTTTCCGATTTAAATCACTGACTCCAAAACACTGTTCACCAGAAATACAGTCAGCGTCAAAAATATGCACATACAAGAACCGATTTCTTGAATATCATATAGAAAAAAATTATCGAAATTCGACTTTGAGTATGCAGTTTTGTAGCATATAAAGTTGTATTACAATTAAGTGGAAGTTTCAAGTCGCTAGAAATTGCTAATGATTTTTGAAAATTGTTTTTTCTAAAGGATGTCGCGCACCTTCTTTCATATAAAAAAAAAACTGCGTTCATGCGGTATTTGGAAGAAATGGAATTGATAATTTTATAATTTTGATGAAATTTTCTTGTATAGAATAAAAAAAAATTGATTCTTGCGGTTTTTGCTGCCGAATGAACTACACTATAGTGCAAAACTGAGTACATGGTGTTTTTTTTAAATATTTGCAAGGTTTTTAAAGTTGAAATTTTTTGTTAATTTAAAATATGGTTCATGCTTTAATCAAGGCCATATAAATCAAACATTCCCCTTTTAATTTATATAGCGCATAAAATTTTAGTCTTTTTTGTATTTTTTTTTTTATATAACAAGTACAATTTATGAGAACTGGTACTGATTTTTTGGCATTTTGCTGCGAACAGTCTTCCGCATTTTATTTCGTACGCAATTCATGCTTATATCAAAAAACGTGCAAAAATCCGTCAGCACAAAAAAAAACAGAATTAAAAAGCAATACCACTTTTAATAGCTTGAAACTTGTATGGCATCATTTGTATTTGTATATATGTATGAGCTACGTAGATTAAAAACTTCAAAATTTTGATTTTAATATTTCATATAAAAATAAATAAATAAAAAAATAAATTATATTCAACAATTTTTATGAGCTCGAGGCCGTTTTCAGTGAAAATTGTGGAAAAGCAACAATAATTTGAAAAAAATGGTAGAAGTGATAGCTATTTCGGAAATCACCACATTTCCTCATCAGACTTCTTTCAGTAGGATTCGAACCGACGATCACCACTGACTCAGCCAGTTGCCTAACAAAAACAAATAAATAAATAAACTTTAAAAACCTTGTAAATAATTAACAAAAATCACCATGTATTAAGTTTTGCACTTAAGTGCATATTTTTATAAAAAATAAGAAAAGTCTGGTGTGAAAAATAAAAATAAATAAAATCGACAAAACGTCAGGATACGTATATTTTGACAAAATTTTACAGGAGAACGTTTTTTATACTTTTAAAAATTGTTTGCATTTTCTATTTTATTTAATTCTTACTTCTCTTTGCCATACTTTTGTATGGCACCTACAATAATTTCGCCCACAAAAAAAAACCATATAAAAAAAGCAAATATTTGGTGTGGCTATAGGGATTTCAGCCACAATGTTCTACCAGGTGATGTGTTGTGGGGTGTAGTACAAATTTGCATTAACATTAAAGCACATCGCAAAAGCTTTTAGATTGCATACAAAATATGTATAACAGTATACGTTGTGCAAAAAGCTTTTAATAAACTTGGCGCTAATCGAAGTGTTATACCAATAACGCTGTAGGAACGTTAAAATGAAACAAAAAATAACGACACACGTAAACTTAATTTAGAGTCGGATAATACGGATATGTGCACCGTTTTTGTAGATCAGGTAATTTTCCCAAGATGTTTTCATTTAAAGTTCGCATTGTGAATGAAAAAATGCAAACTTTAACAGGGAACATTCTTTGCTGCTCATATTTCATAAAAAAACAAGTAAGAAAGTCTAAGTTCGGGCGGAGCCGAACATTAAATACCCGGCGCAAGTATTAAATATATGTTTTCCACCTTTCCGAAAGCTACCGCTACATGATAAGCCGGGGTGTATACATTTTAAGTAAATTAGCGTCCTTAAATTTCGAAATATTGAAATTTCAAGCATATCT
>NW_016183283.1:0-1564 GCF_001687245.7 Rhagoletis zephyria | reverse complement strand
ATACATACATATGTATGTATTTGGGTATTTAGATTTTACTTAAAAATCGGTATGTACATACATGCATATTTAATTAAGCTTAAAATTGTACTTCCTCACTCATGTACTTCACTTCATTGACTGACTTCAACTTCGCTGCAAATTGAACAAAGCAAAACATGATTTTTATGCGAAACAAATTTCCACGGAAACTAACGGTAGAAAAAGATTTTTTGGATATTCATTCTATTTTTCAGCTGGCTACGATGCAGCATTCTACTTTGCATTCCCCGAAATGAAACAAAGAAGCGAAATAAATAAAATATTGTATGACATTCTACTTTGCATTACCTACAATGCCTAAAAGAAGTGAAAAAATTCGAAGGCATTACAACGCTATGCCTTCTAGAACACGTTACCACTAAAAGCGATTACCGATTTTTTGCTGGGTAGTTATGAACTAGAATGCTACCAGTTCGCGTTTCAGCCCAACTAGTTTACGTTGTATCCTGTGTTAGCGACTGGTATTTATGTACATATAACATGGCGGTGTCATAGGAGATGATAATTGTCCGGTGCTGAATCAGCACTCTACCAATAGAAATACTAGTAGCCTCATACCAGTCGTCGGGATAGACTGCCAATTCATCCCCCGTGAAAAGCCATTTTACTCGCGGCGCTCCAACAGTGGCAATGGCCGACAGGGCAAAGCTCTGGTGCGCCAGTCGAGATATCCGAGTTCGAACCTTAGACAGAGGATTTTTGTATGTATTTTTTTTTATTTACGCCTTGTAATTTCATATTGTTTTGTTTTAAAATAAAAGATATTTAACTAAACTTTTTTTGAAATAATTGACTTACTTTACTTTAATAAACTGCACATGGACTCGTACCTGAGATCTCAGAAGCAGAATCGTTCGTCTTCACTCGAGGCCACAGCCGACATTTCAGAGGATAGCAATTAACTGCATTTTAGTTTTTGTTATGGCAATTCAAAGACTGATGTCGCTGATCGCATAAGTGGTTCTAAACCGTCGAAATGGTAGGCCGTCGTATTTTTACTGGCTGGTTTGGCATTTCACTTCGGAGAACTGGTGTAATTATAGCTCATAACGAACTGGTAATTCTACCTAGAACTAGGAACTAGAAATTCTACCACCTAGTTTACTTTTTTCTACGAGGAACTGGTAGTTTACTTTCTACGAGGAACTGGTGACTTCTATCCTTATAAAAAGCTTTTCACTACAGGGTTGCAGCGTTCTTTTTCGTCAAAGCACCATCTGTGTCGCTGTTCTCATTTTCTAATACACTCCTGTCTTTCAGCATCTCAAGTTATTCACACACACGCGTGTATGCCTCTCTTTTCTTCTTTTGAAAAATACGTATACCTTTCATTTCTCTTTTAAGGGGTACCGCTCGATCGATTCCCAGCAGTTTCTTGTTTATGCAGGATTCAGAGTGGACTGCGAAAGTTCTCGGGTGTGGTTTGTGCTTGTATTGTTTCGGTGTGTTTCAATGCTAAATAACTCCCAGACTCGAAGTCGATGAGTCCTTGGAAAGGCTTTTCCATTTACAAAATATGCGA
>NW_016183282.1:0-5614 GCF_001687245.7 Rhagoletis zephyria | reverse complement strand
AAACGCAATGGAAATTCAGATCGAATCGGTGCGACGCAATGCCGGCAACAAATGCTCGTAAATGAAATAGCAAACATAGCTTATATAAGTGAATGGACAGCAGTAGTTGATGTATGTATGTATAAATGGATATACATATGTAAGTAGTTGAAAAGCTGCATTGCAGTTGCACTCGTAAATGAGAGTAAACAAATGAATAAGTTGATGACTCTATCGGCCAAAAGGGAATTGATTGGTATAAATAAATATCCTCCAGCAAATAGTCGCAAATACACGTATGCGCATTAGGGTGTTCCAAAAACAGTAAAGTCGGAATTGTAATGCACTCACCCCCTAGGATTGTTCTATATCGAAAAAAGTATACCCCTATTTTTTATTTTGAAATCAAAAAAACATGTAGAGGTCACTCAAAGCGCTCAAATTTTTCCATATGTTTTATATGTAGGGGTGAGAGCATTTAAATTCCTACGTTACTTTTTCACATGCATTTTTGGACCACCCTAATGCACATACATACATATGTAGGATAGTAGTTATATCTAATTTGTTAATAAAAATGTTTAAATATACATACACACATTTGCACACATAAACAAGAATGTTTGTACATAGATTAGGCAGGATCGCAAAAAAGTAAGGAAGAAAAATAATTCGATATTCATGATTTTAAAAAGATACAAATCAGTCGAAAATTCGTTGGTATTGGTCCTCATAAAACGCAGAACGACACCTTCCAAATGCCCATATAAAATTAGTCGCTGAGTCCGAAAATCTATATAGTTTTCTTTTCCGCCACAAAGTTTTTGAGATAGTGGTTTTTGAAAGATAAAAAAGGTCACTCTAAAGTCCACTAGAAGTCAGCTCTTAAACTAGAGGAGTTATTCCAAACCATCTTTTTTCTGTATGAGGATCAACCTGCTCTATTGTATGTTCATGCATTAGGGTTGTTGGAAAAAAATATAGTGAGAAAAGCCATGTCGGAATTTTAATGCTCCCAACCCTAGCATAGTTCTAGAAAAAATATCCCTTATTTTATAAAAAAAATTATAGAGGTCGCTTAAAATTTTCTAAGTATTTTATATGGGGAAATCAATATTTTCGATGGAATAATACCCAATTGTTTATTTAAACATTTTTTAATATTAACGACATTTCATGGCCCCGATTGCATTTTTTCGGATTTTTAAGTGACCCATATAAATATTTGATACTAAAAAATTATTAAATAAACAATTTCTCGAGGTCTCCTGAATAGAAAGATAGTTTTCCGCTTGAAAAATATCTATTTTCCATAATTCTATACCATTTCTATAGTAATTTCTCTTCTCTTAAAATACATGGAAAATTTGAAGCGCTTTGAGCGACCTCTAAATACCTTTTGATTTAAAAAAATAAAGGTGTGTGATTTCTCGATAAAGAACAAATCTCAGGGGGTGAGAGCATTAAAATTTCGACTTTACTTTTTTTGGAACACCCTAATTTACATATCCATTGCTTCTGTTCTTGTCAGTTATTCTGGCAGCACGCATCAGCTACTGTTGCCTTTTCGATACATTAATATACATACTTACATACATATGTATGTACATAACTATTAATGCGCATAGATAATACACAGCATGGCGCTAACGATTTCAACAAATATTGAATTTGGGTTGTACGCTTGATTGAAATACAAATTTCCACTAGCCATTGTGGCATGCTACACTTGATAATTATGACGCTGTGTGCGTGCCACAAACATTGGTGCGACAGATTTTTTATGTAAACAATAGTTATTTGGAGCAATCACAGGTGCCACCACCTTTGAAAGCACATACACATACATACTAGATAATGCAAATGAGTGCAATGGCCAAAGTTAGTGGAGATGTGTTAATTGATTGGGTAGATATTTATGAAAATTAATTTAATTTTGATATGTATACAGTAGAATTGAACATAGCTAACAGGAAATAGCATAGATAGTTTAAACTCTAAAATTGTGGGAAATCACTAAATTTATTTATGGAGATACATATGTATATACAAAAGTCGTTACAATTACATATTTTAAAGAAAGTTTGCTTTTTTACGAATTAAAAAATAGCAAATTCATTAAGATAGCAATCAGTGAATAAAAATTACATATCTTTGAACTATAGCTACGGTGACCAGATTTCGGTGGACAATGATCGAGACATTTCTAAAGCATCGAATCCAAGCATAGTCTTGTTTAAGACAAAACCAAGGCAAAGAAACTTGAAAAATTATCGCAAAAATATACATATACACACATCAAATACGATGGCGAGAATATAAATAGGAAAAAGACATTTAAGCAAGTTTTGGATAGTTTTCTTTGTTTAAAAAACGTTCATTATATTTTTATGAAAATATAGCTGACTATCTAAAAAAAACCCTGCAAATCAAAATTTCAAACTTCGTAGAACATTATTTTTATAGATTTTTATAATATTTTTGATCATGCAATTTTTTAGCCCATTAAATTTTAGTATAAGAAGGTGCAAGTTCGAAGTGACTTGGGCCTACCGTTGATTTTTGGCCATTTTTTGTTGGCGCATTGTCTTCCATACAATGGTCAACAATTTTATTCACAAAAAAATTTACCAAAAATCAACGGTAAGCCCTAGCTACTTAAAATTTGCAATTGGCTAATAGAATTGCATGGGCTTTAAACTCAGCTCATAATTTTTATGAAACTTTGTCGAATTTTGCTAATTTCTGTGCAAAGTTTGATTTATATGGTTTTCGTTACACATACGGGGTTGAATTTGATAATGAGATGTATTTTCCATTATAAAAAGAGGAGAAAGGACGACATGCGTGAGTACGAAGAGCTTGAAAGGCTGACCCACAAGCGAACCACTTGTTGAGTACTACTATTTTTAACCCAATATATGGTGCATGTCTGAGTGTAGGCAGTTGTAGGTAGTTCTCAACTAATTTCATTAAAGTCGACTGCTAAGTAACACAATTTTAACCACAATTGTTTTTAGTTATAAAAAATTTCAATGAGAAGTAAGTATAGAAATGAAAGATGATAAGAAGTGGACCCCCAAGTCAATTAGGAGCTAATAATGGCTGAGTTTGAAGCACAGAGATTGCGCTCGTTGAAATAGAATAATATCGCCTAAATTCTGACGCGCTTACAAAAGAAATTAAATTACTGTTCTGAATTTGTCTATATTGCTACTGAATCCACAATCACTCTCTAGATACACTTTCGCCTTTTACCATTTAAAATATGTATGAAGTTTAGGAAAATTAAGAAAATCTAAATGCACCAATTTCCGTTTTCACTTCATTCATTTGCCACGCATAACTGGTCTACGACGCTGTTGCGCGCTACAGTATTTTGTGGCACCTACCTACATGCTATCGACTCTATGTAGTTACGACCAGTGCTGCCGTTTTAGTCATTTTTTACCAAAATTGGTAATTTTTTCCTTTCTTTATAAATTTGGTAGTTTATTTTTCAGCTGGGTAATTTTTCGCTTCGGTGTTTCAGTTTTGTTATCTAAGCTTAGTAGTTTTTTCCCTCACATAGTTTAATACAGGTCCGTTCAGATTCCACATAAGGAAGTGGCCTTGTAAAAGCTTCCATAGGGAAAGACATTTCTTTTCTATTTACACTTAAGAGGAAAAATTTGCGTTTCCTGGTTTAGAAAACCAGATAATCTTCACGGTTTTTGGGACGAAAATGGTGACAACATAAAAATTTCCAAGCCTCCAAGCGTTGATTAGTGTTTGAGGCTTATCTATGGTATAAAATATTATGTTAACATAAATTTTGTCATTTATATATTTAGCGTAATGCATCGATTTCTTTAAAATTATCGATTTATTGATATTTATTAATTTACTGAAATTTAACGATTTATTGAATCGAAGTTTTGGAAATTTTCAAAATATATCGAGTTATCGAAATGTCAAGTTTATATAGACAAAAGTTTATCTGTTATCACTGCTTATCGAATTTTATTGTGTTAACGAGTTATCGAAATTTGTCGATAGCTTTCGAGAAATATTGAACTAACAAAATTATCCGAGTTATCGAAATTTATAGGGGTAACCGAAGTTTACCGAGTCACCGATTTATATCGGGATGTATACATTTTTGTGTTCCCGAAATTCATTGAACCCTCGAAACCCACAGTAATCAAGGTTTATCGAGTTATCGAATTTTGTTGGTGGATTTTTTTGATCTTGAAATTCTTTGCATTATCGATAAATATAAATTTATCGAAAATTATCGACAAACTTTAATGTATCGGGTCAATTGCAAGTCCTGCAAAAGTCCTCCAAAACCTTCAAAGATATAAAAAACTGTCACGTCATGTTTTAGTTCCAAAGCAGGAGATTTTCCGGTAAGTAATTTTGTAACTTACGAGTTAAACTACGTGCTAATGTTAGAAAAACCTATCCAAGAGTCTTAAAGAAACTATGTAGAAATCCTGCTATTGCAATAAAGCAAATAGAGCGCTTGAAGCATAAAAGCTTGTTGGGTTTTAACTTAATGATATCTGTTAGCGACCCAGTGCCTTTGTATTTATGTACATATGTATGTATGTATAGTTCTGCCCATAAAATAAGTTTGGTAATTTTTTGTTGAATCTGTTAAATTTTTCTGATAATTTTGATAACAAATAAAAATTAGTTATGGCAACACTGGTTACGACTTCAAGTCGCTGTATATGAGCGAGCACAAAAGGCTATTCAATTGCGGCTAACTTATGTGCGCTGCCGAACAGGTATACATATGTATGTGTGTACAATGTAGCTATGAATGTGTATATGCCACAGGTGAGCTGGCCATTATTGTTTGTTGGCATTATTGTTGGTGTTGCTATTGGTGTTTTTTGTGTTTTATTATTACCGCCGTGTTTTGTAGCGTGCTGACCTGTTTGCGACGCCTTACTTTATACGATTTTTATTGCTAAGATCTTACGTACATATGTATGTACGAGTACATAGTTACACGAAATCACTGCTACAGTTGTTGGTCGGTCAGCGCAGTCGGTCAGCAGTTTTACGGGCCACATATGTAGTTTTTGATATCTAAACACGGTAGTGTATGTATATGTAAGAACATGCATATCATATGTACATCTGTGTGTACATATATATATGAATATACATAGGTGTATGCGCGTAGTCATAGGTGTTGACCGATTGTTTCACACGCGCCACCAGAGCAAAACAGAGTGTGGCACGCCTCATACTGTGTTCCAATAACTTGTTGGCTGCTGTTGGCTGAGATACCATAAACCAAAGCAAAGCCAAAAATAAGTCCAGCAGATCAACACCGACGACATACAAACTTGTATGTAGTATGTATTTAAATATTGTATGTATGTATATTCACATTGTTTGGTGCGCCAAAGATGCAAGTCAAATGAAAAGCAGTTCAAACGAAATGAGTGCGAGGTGAGATGCCAGTGGAGTAGTGGGCAGCAGCAGCAGCAGCAGTCAGCTAACCAGCTAGTTTCCTGCACTCTACACTTATTGTCTGCTTTGTTCTATTTTTTCTTCACACATCTGAACTGGTTTTTGTTGCAAAGTACGCGTAGCTAACATACATATGTATTTATGTAGGTGCGCATGTGCAACT
>NW_016183281.1:0-5614 GCF_001687245.7 Rhagoletis zephyria | reverse complement strand
GACGACACGCGCTTTCAATGCATTGCTGGAAAATTATTTCATCTACATACATACATACAATATATTTTCATATAATTTAATATAAACTTGAAAAGACTTTGAGTGTTTTGGGTTAATGTGGTCAGTAATGTAGCAGGAGCTTAAAAGTCGCAATATGTGGAAATTAAATTTTAAAACCAAGTTCTAGATTTTCTAGTGAACCGAAATGTCAAGGCAAAAAATAAAAATAAGTGAGATATAAAGATAAGTGAGATTCTAGAGGCTAATTAGCCTTTCATCTTTAGTACAAAATACATTGGAAAAACTACTCGACTACCGCCACAGGAAGGAGATGCTCTCTCGTTCTGCAATACATAAATATCAATTTGCTTATCAAAAAGATAAATCACCGATTGCGGCACTTCACTCCATTGTAGGTTTAATAGAAAAGTCAACTCGATCAAAGCTTACTGCTCTCTACTCATTCATGTATATTGAGGACACCTTTTCCATGGAAGTGCCGCTTTCCAATAGAGGTGCAAATCTCAAAATAGTTAAATGGATCGGTAATATGCTTACCCAGAGGACAATCAACTGGCTTATACTCATCAGACCGAACTCTGCTTGACAGCCAGTATGAACGCCCTGTCAGCTGCTTGCCGCCTGTGTTCCGTCGGCTCCAGGTGCCTTGATGCTTTGACGCCTATTATTGATGTTCTCGCCTCGGCTTGGCCGAGTGAAGGGACATAAACTCTCCAACTCGTTAAACTCTCCATCTGGGTAGTCATTTATGAGAAGTGTACCTCAGGCATAACCTGGACGCTAGGTTCCATATTTTCATCTAAATATTTGAGGGAACTAGTCGGTCTTGGAACCATTTGACTAATTCGTTATTTACTAAGAGAAGATGTACCGTATGCCTATCACAACGCGCTCAATTTCACGATTGATTATAATCATATGGTGATAATTATCATGGATTCGAAGCTCATCAACATCTTGTTGATGTTAGCCTTCGGTTTACGATTAGGTTAGATGATCTTACTCTGATATAACCTAGCATCAAAATATCTGAACGTCTACGCATTCATATCTGATTGTCAGTGATCACGGAATTAATTAAAATCAAATATGTATTTCGCAGAATCCATTAAAAAGTGCACAATTTCGAGAAAACAGATATTGTACACAGTATTGTCTACAGAAAATTTTCACTCAATAAAAAATATGAACCGTACAATTATCCACAACAAAGCCGCATAACTGCTTCATTAGAATTACGAAATAGCAGACAATATATAGTAGAATGCATACGGACGCACACACAAAAAAAAAACACTTGTTGCCACAATGCAATAGCGCAAAGCTTGCCTCAGATATGATTTCTAAATTGCCTGCAACGTGCAGCAATCAAACCAAATGTTGCACAGCAAATTAATTAAGAATTAAGACTGACATTGTCAATGTCTGTCGGCATGAAATGTTGGTGAAAGTGAATATCTATGTACATACATATGTATGTATGTACGACTCAATGGTTTGCGAATACATATGCACAAATGCACACAGTCATGTATGTATGTTTTCATCAGTTCGACAGCTTGTTTGGCATGCCACTATCTAAACAAGACGAATGCATTGTTCACAAACTAACACAAAAGCAGAACTTTTAACAAATCCACATAGGCATACATACATACATACATATGTACGAACGTTGCTGTATATTTGCACCAGCGTCCCCGAAGGAATATGAACAGCGACTTGCTGTCGATGTTTTTGCAAAACCGCCTATCTTACGGCACTCAAATTTTACAGGAGAGCGGATAAAAAGTTTATTCATTGAAGGCATTGTCTTGATAGGCGGTATTTTCTCTAGCTATTACTCTACAAATCTGTTGTTTGAATAACGATTTAACGTTTCTTATGCATAAATCCCGATACCTGGAGTCAGGGTTACCAAATCTCATTTTTGCCACAACGGTGATATAGGCGGTTTTCCAACGGGTCGATGGGCGGTTTTGCAAAAACATCGACGATAAGCTTTTATCAGCTTCGAGTTGCCCAAATTTACATGCAACGATTTTTTTTCCTTTAAAGTGAAATGATCTTCAGAGATTAAGAAATTTTCTATTCTCGATTAACAGCCTAAGGGAATCGAGATAGATATAAATACATATATGGAAACCAAAATGATCAGAAAAAAGGCAATCGATTAGTCGTTTTCCGTCCATGCGTCTGTGAAAACGAAAACTCGCCTAAAAATATATTTCAACGAAATCAAGGGTCCGTTAAGTTAAGTATCGGCATCGCACGTATAAGTTTTATCCATCAGTTACAGTGTAACCTAATATTACAAGAGAACACCGAATAGAGGTACCCAATAATGCAGAGACTTTTCATCAGGTATTTGGATTCTTGTCGTCAGAGACGTGCTGTGACCGAGCTCTAATCTACGCAGCGCCCGTGTGGTTGCCGGGGACTAGTAGGACGCAGTGTACGAAGCTAAAAACAAGCCAAAACACGAGGCACAAATGCTCCCCCTTTGGAAGAGTCACCGACGTGGGCACTCGAACAGACATTTGGGAGCTGCGGAGCACTCGCCAAGGAATGTCAGAAGGCATCTATATGAACTGACGGACGAAGTCCAGAGATTAATAAAGCAACCTCTGGACCCGACAGCATATCGACTGGCTTGGAATGGTATTCTCAGGAAGTCGCGCCCAAGTTACATAGACTCCAAAACTGTGAATGCCGTTTTGGAAAAAACAACTACCTGATCTCGACAAGACAGAGCTTCGTCTGCCGCGAGAGACTTGGACCACAATAGCCAAACTTTGATCTGGCTACTTCAGCAGCTCAACTTCGTACCTGAGAAAAGTAGATGCAGATGTACCCAAAAAGTGTCCGGCATGAGGAGAGACACCCCACGACTTGAGACATCTCGTCGCATGCAGACTTAATCCCACCCAATTAACGTCTCAGTCCCTACGGATGAACTATATGGAATCTGCGCGCTTCTTGCGTCTTCCGTTAGTTGAGCTTAACCGCAACGATTTAGGGCATAGCTCATAAAATGGGAGTAAAGTTCTAAGGCACTATTAATAAACTTATGCGAGGATATCTGAGATTTGTCGTAAAGCGAAAGAATATAATTGTTGTAATTTCTGCTTTATGCCATATAAAATGTTTCGATAATTCAAATTTTCTCTGCAGGGCCGATAAATAATCACAACATAAGCAGAAACAGTTGTCATTCATATAATACGACCAAACCATCCAAAATTCAACATTTGCGGGCAGTTAATTGAAAAAGTACAAAACGGCCGCAGTTTTAGTGACAGAGTTGAGCTGCAACCAACATTCAATTGCAATTCAAAAAAACCCGAAAAAAAACAGCTCGGAGGCAAACAGATGTAGTCAATTGAGGCGACCGCTGCACGTCTACAAGCGCGAACACTCAATGCCACAGTGCCTGCTTATAGCAAAATGTGTATTTGGAGATAAAATTTTGAATAAGAATTCTTTCATTTCAAATACTTGCATATGTATGTACTTACACCATCATAAATGCATACCTATGTACACATGTATGTAAATATGTACGCAGATGCTTTACATATTCCCTACCACACAAAATAATTAAAGGAGGTTGCTCTGAGGATGCATGTGGTCCGTGAAGGGATGCGATGCTGCGAAAGAATACTAATTGTCTACATATGAATATACATACGTTTTTATATATGTATGCATCACTTTTTATGTAGTTATTTAAACCACTTTAATTGCGACCACGGCAGACATGTCGGCTCACTGGCAGATAAGCAGCAGCATTAAGGCAATTCAACCAGACAAAAAAAAATAAACAAACAAAAATATAAATGAACAGAGAGTGTCATTGTTGCGATGCGCGCAGCTATTGTATGTGCGACATGTGGTCGAGCGACATGTGGCAGCAATTGCTCGCTTGCTGTGCCACTGAGCAGCGCTTGACTACGTAAAGGCAGCAGCAACATGGTGTTTCGAAAGAGTTTAAAATGGAATTAAAGAAATCAAACGAAATTTAATTTGTAAACATATGTATGTAGTATGTTAAAATGACTTTATTCCGTTTAAATTAAAAAGCTGACCTAAGTGCATTGAGCAGTTCAATAACCGTAATTGGTTCGAGTTTGTCGTAAACTCATTTAAAGTCTTGAGTCTAGAGAGTTAAGTTGAGGAGTTTGGGACAATATTTTATCTACCACATGTAGATAGGCCTTTCGGAAATTAGTGCTTAAATTGTATTCGTGAGATTTGAGTCTTCGTTACTATAGTTACAGACGACAGCCGCACATATATATAGTAACGTTATATATGAACTCCAAAAAACGGATGTAACAAACCTATTTTAAAGCATTCCTCCCATACAAACCTAATCCGAAAATTCCCCAAAAAGCATATCAATGAATATATGACTGCGAAATTTTCTCCATTTATTTTTAATAGCGTTATGTGTAAACCTTCAAAAACTACGCATTCTGGTCTTTAATTTTTTTATAGTAAGGAAGCGAAGGAAGACGAATGAAACTTGGATTTTGTCCATCAAGTGTGTCAAAGTTATCATTTATAAAGTGTCATTTTTTCGGCTTATATTTATTAAAATATTTGGCCGATTATTCAGGTTTTTTCTCTATTTTATCTAGGGAGTAATATATTTTCATAAGAACCTACCACAAAAACAATAAATAGAGAAGGTATAATAAAAACACATTGCTTATGTGAACGGAAATCTCAAAGAGTTTTAGTTGAATAAAATTATTCTGTATTTTGTTGGTTTTATTTTGTATAAAACTGCCAATTTCGTATAAAGTTGTAATGCGTTTTTCTTATTCAAATATGACTTTGTTCGTTTAACCATTCAAATAGAAAATTCAAAAAATTCAAAAAATGTTATTGTGGTTGTGTCATGTGCCTTATTTCCGCGCAAAAGTTCTTTCTGCAATGGGCTTTAGCCTTTCACAGATACATAACTCTCGATAAGTTGTCGCATTCGATGTTTCGGAGGCTGAGTAAAGTCTGCATATGATATGATGTATACACCTTATCACCTTATCGATTTGTTTCCTCCATGAATTAGGTCACCGTCGCTATTCTAACAGGGAAACCCCTGTTAAGTCTCTTACCTTTATGATACAAATTACGATCGTTCTCCATTTGAAGCTCTTCACGCTTACGTTGTTCGACATCTACATAACTTTTTATAGCGAAAAATGCGTATCGCTTATCTCTTCCTCAGCTGCATATAATGATCACAACTAGCTCGCGGCCCGCCGATTATCAGCGTGGCTCGATAGCCGCCGTCTTTTTTCCCCGCAGCCGCGTGATAATCCTCGGCGTATCAAATGTTACTGCAAGTTGAAATCGGACCACTTGTTCGGTGGCGGTACGTCAAGAGCGGGAAATGTGATGCCAATACTTGCTTATATCGGTTCGCTGAAGGTGCTGGCTATATATATTTAGATTGTAGCTTATCTACCGCGAAGGTTTCTTGTGTTGTTATTCCCTTTTTATTCACTGCACAGATTCGGGTTTTTATCTTAGCTGCGATAAGCGAGTTTGCCGTCTATCTCAATATTATCGACTTAGTTTTTGG
>NW_016183280.1:0-5615 GCF_001687245.7 Rhagoletis zephyria | reverse complement strand
AATCATGGGTTTTAAATTAAAATGATTTATTGTTGATTAACTACACACACACATGCATATATGTATGTATATTTGCTTTTATGGGCTCATTTTTGATAAGTCAGACATTTATTAAAAATTTAAATTGGTCTATGCGACCAAGATTGGTTAGCAGCACAGTGGTGTCAAATAAAGCAGTGGGATATATGCACACAATATGATATATATATATATATATATATGATATAACTAGACTTCGGATTTTTATGCATTATGAAAATTTTACGAATTTATTCTGTTTTCTATATGTAAATTCAAATATTTTCGTTCAAGCGACGTTAAGATTCTTGTTCTTATTTGCTAATTTGTAGCTGTGTCCAGCGTTGCCGTTTNTTTTTTCCTGCCTGTTTAAATGTTAAAATTTTCTTCCCTTTTCGTAATTTTTTCTACAATTCCTATCAAACGAAAGCAAAAACCAGATATGGAATGTAATTTTGACATGATTGAAAGTGCTGCCACATTTTTATATTGTTGGCAAACATATGCTCTCTCGCTTATGATTGTCATTGTGACATGAGTTTGTTCCGATTTTTGTAAAATTGCTTACAAAGCTTACGGTTGCTATAAATTGGTTGGTGTCTTCAAACTAAAAACAAAAGCACCAAAAAAAAAGCACACCAAGCACTAAACTCTAATGATTCCGCGCTTTGAATAAAGAAAATCACTTAATTTAGTGCGAAAAGCACCAAGTTGGCAACAGTGCTCATACGTCAATTTCCCGCCTAAGAGCCGATTGTATTATTCTGACAACCTTGCCACCCGTTTGCAAACATATTAAAGTGTTAAACAAATACATAATGTACATTTAATTAAAACTCATAATTACTAGTCAACGTTGTTGTCGAGGGGCATTTTCGTTAAGAAGCAACGGCATCCGGTGAAGCTAATCGCAGGTGTCTATGTAATTATCCTAATAAAATTTTATCTGGTTTTTTATGTGTACATATTAGAGGGCTGCATGAATTCATTCAAACCTCTAGCCAACCAGAGTACAGTAGTTTTGAATATTTTACTTTAAAGCGTTTGGAATTTTTTAAGTTATGAATATACATTTTGTTTTAAATTTTCTACCTTCAAATAGAAGAATGTGAATGAATGAGTAAAAAATATTCAAATCATTCAAACTCGTTTCGATAAAAGTTTTTTTCTACAAACAAGTTTGTTCGTATTGTAATAGGAGCGCAGCAATACATACATACATACATATGTATGTTTGGACATATGTACATAGAAAAAATATTTTTAGATAGTCATATAAAAGAATGTCATTTATTTCAATGCTATTTATTTTCACTTTGTTTGAATATTGTAATGTCGACACATATATCAGAACAGGTATTCATTCAAATTAAAAAAAAAAAATTGAAGCCAAAATCATTCATTCGTTTTGTATATGAATAATTCATAAGCCGTTTTGAATAAATTCATGCAGCCCTCTAGTACATATGTACATATACATATTATATCTGTAAACACATTCCAGGTATACTTATACATATTTATGTATGTATATGCGCATAGTACAAGTTTGTATGCAATTTCAAAAAATTATACATACAATTGTAGATAGGGTGCAAGTAAGTAAAGTAGAGTTAGCAGTTCAAAAATCTTTAACAGCAAAAAATAAAACTTCTGGACAGTTTACTGCTTCTTTGTTTTACTTAAAGTTTTTTTTTTAACAAATTCAAATAAATTTTAGCTGAAATGGCGGCGGCGGGGCGCGACGCAGTGTGGCGCACGGTCGTGAGCCGCCGCAAAGCTTCGCAAATTTAACGTTTGAAAAGCAATAATGTCAACGGATTTTATTTCGCTTTTGAAAAGCTAATGTCAATTGACTATTTTTCGCACCAGCATTGACGTTATTTCCGTTTAATTTGATACCTGTCACTAAGTGACATATTCACGTGCGTTTAATAGCAATCGAATTTTCAAAGTTTTTTTCTGGTTCTATATCGAGGAGTGTGCTCCCCTTCAAGGCCTTCGCTCAGACCCTATGTTCACCCATAGGCTTCAGGCCTCCCGGGCCAAGCAGTATTTGTATTGGTGGGTGCGGAGCGTACATACTTCCTTTATACAATTTCCCACTGTAGGAAATCTCGTGGATTCAATCGATATTATTTTTGGAACTTCGCAGTCCTGTTTTATGGGTGTTGGAAGTGTAAGTTTTGTGTCTATAATCATGGCCTCAAGTGGCGGAGATAGCTTAGGTAAGGGCGAAGTTATTATGGCTGTGCATCGCAAGTGCAGACAGGTACTTTTTCTCTTGATTCTAGCGAACGTATTTTCATAGGGCAATTTAAGCTGCGTTCGAAATATTACCGAAAACTGAAATAATGGCTATTTGAGTTTGAATATTTGCTTAAATTAAAGTTAAAACCAAAAAAAAGAAGTAAAAAAATTAGTTTGGCACAAATCCTCTATCTCTATCATCGGGAACAATAGAAATTTGTGCATATTAATGCCGTATTATTATTATTTTATTGCTCTACCACAGTCATCATGTAATTTTCTCCTGATTGCTTGGTTTTAATTACGTCTTTGTTGATTTTTTTTTATTTAAAATAAATGTGTGTACATATGTATGTACATATGTCTTAGCGCGTTTTTAATGATATGCAAAATTTCACGTGACGTATCTACGTGCGTGTGTTGACATCTGCAAAATTGTTTTTGTTTTTCTTTACACTTGGGCAAATATGTATTGTTAATCAAGTAATTTAACCACACGACAGATTATTTGCTTACCTAATTATATAAGCCTACAAGCAAATTTATGTAGATTAGGTGTTTCGGTAAATATGAATATGTATGTACATAAGTAAATATGCACACACGCGTGTATGTATGTATATGTACATATGTATGTATGATTATATGACTACCTTAACCCATGTAGCTGGTATAGCTTGCGAATCTTTTACATATATTGTATTTCACAGTGTTGTGCCGCTTTCAATTACGGAAATATTTCGCAGCCGCAATATGTAATTGTATCATAACATTGTCACATATGTACATGTTTCTTGTTTTAGCTAAACTGCTTCCCCTTTTTGCCTTTTTTGTATTTTTTTGTGGCGCTCTTGTTTTTGTCCTTATTCATTGAATATGTTATATCATTTTGTGTACATACATATATGTATGTATATGTACGAGGAATGTTAATCCCGGTATCCCGGCCTTTTTAAGGTCCCAAAAATGCCGGCATTCTTTGCAAATAATCCCAGGATTTTCGGGATATGTAACTTGCACTGATGGCAATAATAGAAACTTTCTCATTTCTTGACCAGTATTGTCTATATTTCTTTTTCGATTTAATAAATAATATTTTTATAAATGTCTAGTTCATTATACATAAATATAACACCGCGCGATAGTAAGTTTTACACACAAAATATAGTAAAATTGCGTTTTTAGTTTTTCACTCTGACGTCAGTAATTAAAAAATTATTTAAACAATTTAGGGAAAGGTGCTTAGAGAAGAAGTATGGGTTTCAAATTAAAGAGGAAATTCTGTAGAATTTAATCAGATTCAATTTTTCGGTGAATAAGGACTGGTAAGTATTGAAAATGTCCTTTTAAAATTTTATACTTGAAATTTCGCAAGATTTTTTTTTTGGAAAAAATTATGTGTTAAGGACTTATATAAACTCGATAAAATCCTCGAATTTCGTCCTTCTAACTTTATCAGCTCAAAAAATTACCTATTGGTCCTTGTGAATCCAAAAAATTCTAAAGAAATTTGCTTTTTCATTTCGTACCCCTATTATTATTCTACATTGCATTGAATTTTTTAAATAATTTTGGAATTAATCATATCTTCGAAATTACAATGTCCTTTAAAATAAATCCTGACGTCAGAGAGAAAAAAATAACAACGCCACTTTAAATAAAAAAGTAAATTGCAAACCCATTTATTTATTATTTATTTAATGGTAGGAGAGAAAGAAGCAATTTTTTCGATTTAAGTTGTTAAAAAGTAATGAATATCTAAATCCCGGGATCCCGGGATTGTGATAACGACATCCCGAAGATCCCGGGATCGTATAAAGCGAAAAAATTAAGATCCCTAATACGTACATACATAGGTTATTTTTAGTTGAACTCTTCGAGTATTGTAAATTATGTAGAATTAATTCTATATTGTTTTGTGCTTCCATAACGTACTCTCAATTACCGTTACTCCAGAAACTTTGTAAGCCCTGCCCCTACCATTATTCAAATACATACTCCGTTACCGTTTCGTGTTCGACTTCTTAATGGTAAATGCGATACATAACCGAGTATGTATGCAGACCTATAGATATGTATTAGGGTGTTTGACTCAGTTTTTCCAAACCAATTTCCACCAGTTCTATAGGCATTTTTTTATATTTTGATTTTTCGAATATCGAATAAACTGTTTTTTTTTATTTCTAACAAATCTTGACCTCTCAATAAAAGTTGCAAGTTTTTCGAAGTTTACAAGGAAACCCCGTTTAAACGTTTTCTACATGTTTGGCCGAGCTTCTCCTAGAATTCGTGTTCTGCGTCGTCATGTTGTTACACAAATCGGGAGATCAAATCCTTTACTCCACATCCGAAGAAGCCAAAGGCAAAATTTTCACTGATTTTATTTGTATTACTTTTGATCTAAAAAATATGTGAACTTATTCTGCTTTGCTCGTTTGTAAGTAAAAACCATCTTTACTGTTAATTGTTTTATTGTAATTTTGGTCATGACTTCATACCAACACTATGTAAAATAAGACCGATTTATCCGTTTTTTTCCCTTATTTTCAAAATCATGAACCTGTTTTTTCTAATTGAAATATTTCGAATAACCTGTAAACCGGTTTTGCGAAAAACACGAATAATCGAACACCCTAATAGTGTATGTATCTCTGGTGCATGGTATAAAAATGAAACAATTAACTCAACATTTGCCAAAACATGAGTGGATGGTGGAATTATTTTTCCTTTCGCTATATTCTTTTTTCAGCCTTAGAGAGTGTTTACAATGCCAGCTTGGAATTAGGAGTGTTTGCCTTTAGGCCAAGAGCATTCAAACAAGCGACACCTTGATAAATTCATGTTCGGCCTCCATTACAACAATTCTTTTTCATAAATTCATCGATGCAGTCAAAATTTGAATGAACACAAAATCCTTTAGGGTATTCACTGAAANTGGTCATGACTTCATACCAACACTATGTAAAATAAGACCGATTTATCCGTTTTTTTTTTTCCTTATTTTCAAAATCATGAACCTGTTTTTTCTAATTGAAATATTTCGAATAACTCGTAAACCGGTTTTGCGAAAAACACGAATAATCGAACACGCTAATAGTGTATGTATCTCTGGTGCATGGTATAAAAATGATACAATTAACTCAACATTTGCCAAAACATGAGTGGATGGTAGAATTATTTTTCCTTTCGCTATATTCTCTTTTCAGCCTTAGAGAGTGTGTACAATGCCAGCTTGGAATTAGGAGTGTGTGCGTTTATGCCAAGAGCATTCAAACAAGCGACACCTTGATAAATTCAAGTTCGGCCTCCATTACAACAATTCTTTTTCATAAATTCATCGATGCAGT
>NW_016183279.1:0-5615 GCF_001687245.7 Rhagoletis zephyria | reverse complement strand
TTTTCATCCATCCGGAGCTTATAGTGAACAAACCAAAAAAAAGGAGAAACGAATTTAACATTTTTTTATATATAATATATATCTGTGAACATCTGACAAAACAACATAAGTCTGTCTTTCATGGACATAATAATAGCATATATCNGTCTTTCATGGACATAATAATAGCATATATCGACAGAACATATTTTACTGTCAAAGAGAAAAATGTTGCAATTCGAAGGAAATGTTAAATTATTTTATAGCTATTCATAACCTTTAAAAATGTTTCCGTTTGCAACAACTGCATGTTTTAATTTAAATAAAATTGATTGCTCTGACGGTGCTTTGTCGACATATGCTATTTTCTTTGTCCGTGAAAACAAAGTTGTTTTGTCAGAGATTCACAGATATGTAGGTTAATGAATATTAAATAAACAAAAGGAAAACTTCGTAAATACTGAGACTGAAAAGAAGGCGGACTATTCAAATGGCCGACACTGTACATACTTCCGGCTCTTGCCTTGTTATAGTCAAGGGCTTTTGTCAACCGTTGCACTGTGGCATCCTCTTAAAAATCTGTTCACAAGTTTTATTTTATTAGGTTCGCATTAAAAGCTGTAACCACACAATGAGTGACGTTTATGCGCCTGTGTGTGTGTGTAGCTCACCACAGTGGGGTGCCTTAATATTTAACCACATTTAGCATATCCTTATTTAGGGTAATTACTTGTGCAATTTTCATTGTTGTTGGTAAAAGTTAATAATATCATCATCAAAATCAGTTGCAGATGCAGTAAGAAAAGCAGCAATACGACGGCAAGAGCGCTACCTCTTTGCGATGCATATAGTTTTTGGTGTGCAGTTGACAGCAAAATTATGAAAGAGATTTTCTAAATTAATGAAAATAAGTTAAGAAAATTAAATAAGCTACATTTAAAAATATTTTGTTCGCGGTTTTATATGTATAGATATTTTTGTCATAGCAAAACCGTCTCTAACTGATGCTCGCAATAGGATCATTGTTTCATGCGTTGTGTGGCAAGTACCACTGTCCTGTTGAAACCACAATGTCCAAGTCCATGTCATCTAATTCAGGCCATACAAGTTTGTTATCATATGGTTTAATTCTCTCTCTTGTTGGCATAGACAATATTTTTCACGTAGCGCCAGAGAAAAAAGGCACGATAATGTTCGTTCACCGTAACATGTTACCGACATCATTTTCGAAGAAGTACGATTCGATGACTCCATAATTTTACACATATATCGGTACCTAACGGTGAAAAGCACCAAACACAGTTAGCTAACACGTTTAGTCGCACGCCTTAAATTAATATTATTCAAAAATAATTAATTATTGGCAAGGAATATTTTTCTTGACGAATATTTATGTATTCATTTCTTCATGTATATAACAAGTTTAAAATGAATTTCTAGTGTAATGTAAAATTGGAATTTTTGTTTCGCAAATCATCATCTTATAATCAATGTATTTTTTTTTTAATTTGGTGCCATACTAGCTTCGTTGCTCTAGATTGGTTCGTCATGGCAAGAAGAAAATTTTCACCGTTTAATGTTAAAATTTTTGCATTGACTTAAACTTTTCAAATGAAAAATTTTTTAATATGAAAATTTAAAAAATAGCTACGACAGATATTCTGCATGCTGCCATTTTTTTATTTGGTGCACACTCTTAAAACTTCACAGGTATATTGTATTTGATGCCAACTTTCGTTGCCTCTAACATGAACATTCTTTTTTAAACCTTCCCAAGGTTATTATAAAAAAAATTATGATTTTTTTAAGTGGCAATAAAAAATTTAGTAATTCGGTACTTTTTCGTTTAAATAAAAATTTTGAGGCTTAAATTGTTAAAATAATTGATTTATTTTTTACTGTACTTGTTTCTGGAACTCCATTTATTGAAACAAATGCAGGGATAATGCTTTAAGGGTTTTTTTTCTAGCGAGGGAAGGTAGTGACACTAAAAAAAAACTTATACTCTTGTAGTAAGCTGATTAAGTTAAGTGACATTGTGACCAGTTTTGGCTATTTTTCTCCAAATTTCAAATATCGTACAAAAAATTTAAAAAATTCAGCAACGAAGTCGTCGAGCATAGTTTAGTAAATGGAATACACAACAAAGCCAGCCTAAATTATTTTTTAAAATCAATGCAATTTTCTAGCGTCTTCCAACTTTCATTGTACTCTACTAAAATTGAATAGACTATAAAACTGAATAGCTAAAATTTTTCTAAAAATTTCCATAGGTGGATTCCTCTTACCAAAATATCCTTTGTAGTATGTCTTTTTATAAAAAATTTAAGCCCTTCCCTACGACACTACAGCAAAATGCTAAGGAAAATAAACCCATTTGCACAATGTGAAAAATTCGTAATTGATTTAAGATCCACGGTTTCTTCGGCAAATTTGGTTAGTAAAAAGAAATGTAGGTTCATATTTCGAGGTTGGTGTAAATTTTGAAACTTAATATGAAATTCTTGCTAACGCGCAAGTTAAAAATCTCTGCCGTATCAAATAATTTGAAGCTCATCAGCATCCCCAGATATGCATACATACATATATATTTACATATATGCAATGGCACCTACAGAGAATCTGTCAAGTGGCACAATAAACCAAAATGAAAAAAGTGATCATATCAAATTGCAATGAAATGAAATATGAATAACGAGTACCTACCTATATTATTTATAGAGTGTACTTCTGGGCGAGTCAATGTTTGTTTGGGTGTCGCAGTTTAAATAAATACCACACCAAGTAGCCAATTTCACAATTTCATATGAATACAAATGCCAAGTGGGGGCCTATGAAAATCAAGAAGTCATCTCAGCACCAACTGGGAGCATATATGTATGTATGTACATGCATACAGCCATATGTATGTATGTACGTATGTGAGCGTGTGCAACGTATGAGAGTGTTCATTACGAAACTTGTTCAAAAATTTCATTAAAATCGGCTGCCATTGTTGATTTTTTAACCCGAAAAAANCAGAGTTCCGCCATTGCTAGCCAGTGCTGGTGCATATACGAGCATCTGTGCATATGCACATGTATACATATGTACACAGGTACAAACATAAATACGTATGTGTGTATGCATATCCTGTGCCTATGAGCATGAGTCCTGTGGCTTTTTGGTTGATACAAAGTTCGGCAAAATCATCAGCGGGTGGTGCCTCAACGAAGCTCCTTTCTGGCGCGAATTGTAGCAGCTTATCCCCTGCCATGTTGCCAACAACGAGCAGTCAGTCGTGCCTGTTGAAAAGGAAATGTTACAACAACAACCATAATAATGACAACAGCAACAAAACTAAGAAGTGAGCAGAGTATGTGGAAAAAAATTTAATATAGCGTGGAAAATTGCATTCAAATGATGCTTAAGCGCTTGGCGCACTCACTCATACGCGCACACACAACGGCATGTGGCTGAGTATGGTGTATGTATGTGAGAGTGTGAGTTTGTCCGTTCGTATGTGTTCGCCTGCAAAAAATTTTCCTTATTTGCCAACGAAATAAAATTTTAAGCCAAAAAAGTCAAAAAACAACAAATTGCATTCAATCGCCGCCAACCACCTTTCTTCACCCTCTCTCGACCGCCTTAACATGGGAGAAAAAATGAAATTTGTTACTTTTATTGTGTGGCGTCGCAGTCTATTTTTTGGCGTTGCACCGCGCTTGGACCTTTTGCATCAAATGAACAAATTGAAGCGCCTAAAAGTTCACAACTGCCTGGCATGCATTTATGTGTGAGCCAACGTTTGTAGTGGGGGGGGTGGCAAGGCGAGCGTTAGTGTGTGTGTGTGTATGTGGATGTGCAAAGCATTTAGGCCGCAGCTTTGTGGCGAGTGCAATTTTTATTTGACTTTGGCATTGCTGTTGCTGTTGACTTTTTTGATTTCACACAATTTTTTCCCGATTCATTTTTTGTAGATTTCAATTTTCGTTGTCTATTTTTGAGTACTAAATGCAATAAACGTATGCGCCTAAAACACACATAGCCAAGCCGCGGTCTCTTCTGTATGTAATGATTCGCAATGCATGCCGTGGTGTGCAGAAGGTGTGGGTAGGAGGCACTTGCATACCTATGTACATCTGTATATAGATATTAGAGGGCTGCATAAACGGTTTTGAAAGCGTGTTCAAAACATTTGCTTCAGTTCGTGATATTTCTTTCCAGCAGTATTGCCACTTGTCTTAAAATTGTAATAAATTAAACCTTATGTTTAAAAAACCGTTCAACATGGTTACCAACTAAAACATGCTTGGGGAAAATTAAAAAAAAACAATAATAATAAAAATCTTAGCTATCCAAAACACATAAAAAATGCTAACAAATTTTAAAAATAAATGGTTGACAACATTTTTATAAAAAAAATTTTGGAAAATTTGAATACAAATATATTTTTTCGCGAGTTGCGACATGCCAAATATTCAAAAAACATTAAATATAATTGAATTGAAACACATCTGTGACCTTTTATTAAAACAACCGAAGTGAATTTAGAAGATTTGATTTTGAATTAAAAATTCACTAGTTTCAATTTAAAAATTATACATATTTATTAAGCTTTTGTTAAAAGAGCATCTTAAGCTAAAACTATGGCTAATTAGTACTTAAAATATTGATTGGGAGTCCAATGAAATATTGCTTTAAAAAAGGCATAACTCGAGGTAAGTGGTTTAATTAAATGCCACAGATATAATTTCTTTAGTACAGTTACCACATTTCTAAGTTAAGTAAATAAGTTAAAAGGAAGTTTGCTATCGCATTAAAAACAAGATAAGAAAAATTATAGCAAAGAACACTTTCTGGATAAGTAAAAATTATCTTACACACCTACTGCGAATCCTGGATGATCCTATAAGAAAACTTTTGAAGAATTCCAAAAATCTGAAATATCCAAGAAAATTTCAAGAAATTCTGCAAATACACATCCAAAATCTAGATGATTCGACAAAAAACCATATAAAAATTGTTATTTTCCAAAAAATTCCCGAAATTTCTAGATATATCATGAAAATCATTAAATAAAATGATCGGGACGTCACTCTCATTGGATTTCGAAAAAATGCTGAGAATAACCGCTGAACTGAAGAAAGAGATTTGCTATGTTACCTTATGTTATGCCATATTATGTTACCTTATGTTATCTTATGTTACGTTATGTTTCGTTATGTTACCTTGTGTTATGTTATGTTATGTTATGCTATGTTCTGTTATGTAGTGTAATGTTATATTATGTTTTGTTAAATTATGTTGTTTAACGCATTCACCTCAACTCACCACAGCTCACTTAAAATCACCTCATCTCAATTAACCTCACATCAACTGCAATAAGTTCACCTATGCTCAACTCCGCCCAACTCACATCATTTCATCTTCAATTCTCCTCCCCTCAATTCAAATCACCTCAACTCAACTCACCCCAACTCAACTCACCTCTTCACACCTTAGTTCACCTAAACTCATCTCACCTCAACTTATGTATCTAAACTCACCTCTCTAAAACTCACTTGATTTGAATTAACTTCACCTAACTCAACTCAGCTCAACTCACCGCAACCCTCCTAAATTTTTGTGGTTGAATTTTAACCGCTGGGAGAACA
>NW_016183278.1:0-5615 GCF_001687245.7 Rhagoletis zephyria | reverse complement strand
AATGTTAGCTGGTCATTTTGGTAACTAACAGAGCATAAAGCACATGAACGAAGAAGTTGGTAGAACGGTATTGAAACCACGAAATAGTAAAAATTAATTGAGTAATTAATGAATAAAATTGTGCTATCGCACACTAACAAAATCATTGTTGCAGTAGTTTATTTATTAATGATGAATCAGTTTAGTTTAGTATATCAAACTAGAGCTGCAAAGTATGAATTTTTGTCGTAATCGATACTTTCGATATTTAAGCGAGAAAAACCCTATACGTCGATTTATGTCGTCAAATTTCTTATTCTTTATGAAACGCTAAACAAATTCGACTCATTCAACAAAATTGAATTTAACTTCTTAAGGAGGTTGAAACCCTATTCAAAACCCGAAAAATTCCAAATGATTTATATAAAGACATTTCTGAGGGAAGAGAGGTGTGAGCATGGTGTTGGTTTTTCTTTTCTTAAAATTTCCGATCACTGCACCGCTAAAAATGTTCTAACTTCAAAAAGTTAAACCTTATCGCACATCTATGTTCAATCCCAGTTATTTAATTTGAGTTCTCAGTATGGAAATTCGCAATAACGGTGCAGATCTGATGATCACAAAAAAAAAAGAATATAAATATACAATTAAAAATATGTATTATCAAACTAAAGTTTTCCTTAAACTCTTTCATTTCTCACTAATATTTCAAAACTCNAACTCTCCTAAGCATAGATTAGAAATAAATTAACCTCAAACTCCTTTCGATTGATACCCGCATTTTGACAACCCATTTAATATATTAAATAATTTGAATTAAATTTTTTCAACAGGTGGCAACCCAAAAAAATTCTAAACGTTCAACTTAAAGATCTCTAAACACTCGTTCATTTGATACCCAGATTTTAAAATTGCATACAATTTGTTTATAATTAAACTAAATTCGACTTTCAGTACATATGGCAACCCCTTTAAAATAATTTTCGAACTAAAATCTTCTTAAATGTCTTTCGTGTGACATTGATATAAATGTTTCAAGTATCTGATGAATTAAGTGGAATTCGACTTTTTAAACACGTGGCAACCAATTTCGGTTTATAATTTTACAATTCATTTAGCTTATTCAATAATTTGAATTTAGCCTTTTAAACTAATGGTAAGCTGAGGTGTCTGAAACACATCATAGAAATTTTAAATTGGCAAACTCAATATTTCTTAAATCTCTTTCATTTGACAACCATTTTTAATATTTCATATAACTTGGGTATATTAAATTACAAGAAGGAGCAGGATGATGCTCAAACATTGTTGCTCCCAAACTAATCTTGAAAAAAGGAAGGTTTTATCGCATGAAATGCAGCCATTGACTGCACCTAGTCCCCTTTGATGGAGCACTGGGTACGCCAAAGGAGAAGCTGATAAGCTAGAAATATCAGGAACCAGTAGGTTACTGTCTTCCATCTCTACAGAAAATCGCAAAACTGCTAGAATTTAGGCTGTACGGCTGGAACTTTTAACATCATCAACCCGTGAGTAGGATAGCATTGTATTAAGAAAAGTAAAGAATAACCATCTCGTGGTTTTAATGAGAGGCCTATTCAAAGCAGAAACACCCTCGAAGAAGCCACTGCCTTTCGGAAGACGACCGCCTTAGGAGAAAGTGGATATTGCCCGGAAAAAAGAATTAAGCTTGGCCTGTCGAGTAGTAGTACGCACCCCTAAAGACAGCGGTTACTGGTGACTACTATTACAAGCCCTTTCATAATCGTTTTAAAGATTTTTTAAGTGAAGTTTTTGGCTTGAAAACTCCCGCAATCGTTGTAGCTGCTTCAAGCGCTAGCATATCGCACATTGCTGTTTGAGGAAATATGTACGCATGCATGCAACTAATACCACACGTTACAAAGGCAATTGACCACTTGTCGACAGCAGTACATCACCAAGAAATATATAATCTGCAGCAACAACAACAAGCAAAAATGTCTTGCAGACAGTTGACTAAGAAAAACGATGCGGTGAGCTTCCTTCCCTTCTAAGGCATTCCACTCAAAGCAATTCCGCTCTATGTGTATGTATGTTACAAAGTATTGGCACGGTCTGGGTCTGGTCTAACTTGGCAAGTTGGGTCGCATCGACTAGTTGCTGGTTGGTGAAGCTACACACGACTGCCTCGTTGACGACTTACTATGCGTCCACTCTCTGCGTACATTTCTAATTGCAAGTTAATTGCCAACATCAATTCACCACTCTAATTGAGTTATCATCCTTAACATGTACGGCGCGCATGCACGCACATATTAACTTACAAACATATATGTATGTATGAACGTACTATGTGTATGTATGTACTGCCATAAAGCGTTTACTCTATGAACATATGCGCATTGGAGGCAACTCCATTGGCTGCTGCAGGCGCTCGAAGGTCTCACCAGCTGAACCAAGTTCGATGAAACGTAGTAAGTAAGCTGCAGCATTTGGTGGCACAACGACGGTGTAAGGGGTGGTGGTGGCATGCCAACATGTGCTGGCTAATGTTGCATGCGCGCTTTGAATTTTTCCCGCAAACTTTTGCGGCAGTTAGCGATACTCGTTGTTGCCACAACAAATACGCTGCTGCGCTATTGCGACGAAAGCAATCAGTTGTTATTGTTTTACTCCTTTATGACGGTGAATGTGCTTTTATTGTTATTGTTGTGCTATCGCTTTGCGCATGCCATACCAAAGTGCATCAACACCGCCATCGCCACCGCCACCACAGTCACGCCTTCGCCGCCCAGCTGTATGTATGTAGTTGCAGCAGCGTCTCTGTTACAACGTCGTTTGTTAATTGTTTGTTATTGTTGCAGTTGTCGACTAGCCAATGTGCGTGTTGCATTCGCTTTTCGACTCGTTTCATATTTATACATATACATATATATATATATATTTCACTTTTCACTTACTTTTTGCCTTACGCGCCTTTGACATGCAAGCCAGTTCCACGCCTGTGCGCTCCTCTACTTGACTTGACTTTGTAAAACTATCTAAGCTAAGTTTTTTCATAATTTTTTTTGCACTCCCAGCAGTCACAGCAAAATAAAGTAATTACAGCTAGTCGTTGTTGTTGTTCTTGCTGTTCTGTTGCCGTTTAAATGCTGCTTAAGCTAAAATGTATTTTACACATAAATATTGTTTGCGGGTATTAATTGAAAAATTGCACACGGCAGTCACTTTCTTTCTTTGACATGTTGTAACAGCCAAAGACGGTAGTACAACTGTATACATACGCTGTATATCCGTTTGCATTTAAGTGCGTGTGTTTGCGTGTCTCTATGGGTATGCCGCTCTGCGAGTTTGTGTGTGGNGGGGGGGGGGGTTGCCTATCTTGATCCGGTTGGGTGTTTAATTGATTGTGAGTGCGCGCATTTGCAAGCGATTAGATTAAGCTTTTCTTGCCATATAAAGATGCTTATTAATTGCAGTGACAGAAATTAAAATAATAATTATTACAGGGTACATATGTTTAAGTAAATACTACAATGTATGTGTACTGCCTAAGTCAAGATTATTCACAGTACATCATAAAATGTAGTAATATATTTTAATTAATGTACATATATATGAAGAACAATACCCTGCCACTTTCATTAATGAAAGCTCAAAATTCCTTGCTAGACTATTTCCTTATTTCTTCGCTGGTCCGATAAAGAGTCGACGTTAATGAGGCAGCATAGTTGTGGATTTTGGCTAGGCGAAAATACCTCGGTAAATCCCAGCCGGCCTTTCTACGAGGCTAAGAGTGGATTGTTAGCTGTGATGGTAGCTAAAATGTTTTCATTGCTGAGCAGGAAGTTTTTTAGAAAGAAAACCCAGACCAGGTGATGATAAGCCTACTCATTTTGCATTCGGCGTTTATCCATGTTGCGGCTGAAAAATTTTGGTAGAAGGCTGGAGGATAAGAAAGTTGGTAGATATTTCTTCTTTTAAGGACCTCTAGTTCTCCTATTGCAAAGGTAGTAAGAACAGATTCAATTTTTTTTATCCAAATATTAAATTTTTTTGGCTCAAAAAAACAAAATTACGGCGTAATTTTTCGAACTTTTTTTTCCTTGTCAGGAACTCTAGAACGATTTAAATTTTATTCAGAACAGATTAAATTTTTATTTTTTTCTAATTTTTGCGACCTTTTTGAAAAAAGTTGTTTTCGCAGTAATTTTGTAGAACTTTTTTTTTCCTTTTCAGCAAATCCAGAACTATGGAAAATCTACTCAAGCAGCCGTTTTTTGTCATCTAACACCAGCGGGCAAGCAACGAAATTATTATTTCCAAGGTAAGTTCGTTTCTTAAGTCTTTTGTTACCCTGTTGACTTTTTATAGCTCTATGGACTTTTAAATGAACACTAGTTCTTCGTTCTGAAGCACTTATTTCTGCGTTTTCATTTATTTTTTTTCCTAGAGCATCCAGACACATTTCTGCATCAAAAAGAAAATTTTGAAAAAACTGTCGCTTTCGTTATTTTGGCGGTTAGGGCTCTATATATGAAAGATTATTTTTTCTTTCCTAACCAAAAATATACAAAAGTAAGTAAACTTTATTTTTTCTCTCGAATGTTATAAATTATATTTGCTAAGGTTTCAATACACTAACTAACCAATTTCTTAAAACGACCATCAAAATATAAATATGTGTGTATATTTCTAAAATTAAAAAAGCATTTCACTTCAATATTTTACATAACCCAAGAGCCACTTAATTTTTGAAGTCACCGCTAAATTTGAGTCAGTAGATTAAAAATATAAATATTTAACAAGATTAGCATAAATTTAATCCGACTATAAAAGTAAAATATACATAAATGTGCATATAAGTTTAGTAGATTATGGACAAAAATAAAAAATAAAAATTTAAAACCGAATATGTTTCGTTCCACTTTGGCTAACAAATCAACTAATTTTATAACCAACCTGTCATTTTGGTTCAATNAAGCATTTTAATTAGCAAAGATTCCAGTTGAGTATGCAATAGATACATATATATGTACATACTCCAGTAAAAAATTTTGAATAGTTAGCTAATCATAGAGCGTTATAAATATATTTGAAACTGTATATGTCATGATATTTACGACCGGCAAAAATTAACTGAATTGTTCTTAATTTTAGAAATATTACTCATACGTAAATACGAACACACACATAGGCACATACAGCATGGCAAAATCAATGTGCGACAAGTGGAGCACAAATGGCTTGCGCTGTCAGCTACTCGTAATAAAATGGAAAAAGTAAAATCTTTAACAAAACGAGATTAAATTAAAAAATTTATTGATAGCAAAAGTTAGCTGTTTTTTGTTTCAAAATATTCTAATACAAATAAGCGTTAAACGTATAAAAGCCAAATAAGTAACGCGAAGAGGTTGTGTGCCATAAGCTGAGCTGCAATATCAAATTGAATATGCATGTTTTTTTTTGTTGTTTTTGTCATCATAAAATTTAATGCAATGCTTTTCAAATCAACAAAATAATCATCTAATTAACTACCACCTTAAAATATCACAACAGAATACCGCCGATCAAAGAGATACATATGTCTATACACATACATATATGTACATATGTATTTACTTATGTTGAAGAGTAAGAAATCCAATACGTGT
>NW_016183276.1:0-5615 GCF_001687245.7 Rhagoletis zephyria | reverse complement strand
ATCAAATAAGCTAGAAGTCACATAATCCTTAATGCATTTGATTTCAGAGTATAGTCCAAAAATTAAGTGGCATCTGTTAAACATAAATGAAGGAAAACGAACATGCCTTCAAATTTAGCAAATTCTCGATTTGGATTCTTGCTTGTCTTTATTGAGTAAAAAAAATATATATATAATTTCAAAATGACTTCCTGCTATGTAAATAATTTCACCTAAAAATTTAATTCACCTACCTCCCTGTTTATTAAAATTTTCAAACTAAGTAAACAGAACGCTATTTTTGGACACAATTAGGATGCCATCGCCGTCATCCTTTTAAATAAGTTTTCTTAACATACATACACAACACTTTTCAGTAAGTAAGGGCGCCGCGGAAAACACTTGAAAGTTTCTTAATTTTCATTTTAATTAAAAATGTACACTTTGTTTATGGATTAAGGTTCGCGCCTTTAAGTTGCCGCCTCTCACCCGTCATCAAATCGCAAGCACACACAGCAGGTGAACGCCATTGACGGCCACCCATGGGCGTGGGCATGCCACAAAATTCACAGCAAGTCTCTGCTTCGCCCACATGCATACATACACACTAACAACTTGCCTGCGGTAATCCTACTACTCCTCTTGTTCTAAAGGCTTACTTCTCTTACTTCTTTCTCACAAAATCATTCCCACTCAGATGCGATCGGAATTACTTACTTTTAAAATTTAACCCCCGCTTAAAAATTTCTTTGCCCTTAACCCCCTCCAATTGAATGTTTGCCATAAAGGGCGCTAACATAATAGCCGAAAAACTTATTCAAAATGAAAACCTCATAAAAAGCTTCAGTTCACTTCGCTCAAGCTGAAAGGTGGAGGCGTCATAAACAATAAAAATAAATCCCTTAACATTTCTTTCGTAAAAAAAACACAAAAGCGACTAGCAACACCAAAGAAAATGTCAAAAACAACCAGTAGACCAAATACAACAATCCAAATAGAAGAAGTGAAGTAAGTAAGTAAGTGAAGTCTGCTGAGCAGCGCTTACATGGCGAATGCAATCAAGCGTTGCAAACCGGTCCAAAGTCCCACAGCAAAGCGTAAGGTAGCCAGCTGACCAAGGTATTCTACATTTAACAGCGAAAACCCAAGCCAAAAAATGAAGCACCCAAGTCCAGCAGGAGATCAACGGCACTCGCTTCAGTAGTTGCGTTGTTAAGTTCGTTGCGCTGCTTTGCGGTTTTTCGCTTGTTCAATTTGAGTAGCAACATACCTAGATACCTACCGACAGCAACTACTGGTTCGTCCGCTGAACGTTCGTTGGTTTAGCCCTTTGGTTGCTGGTTTGGACATACTGTGGATTATTATTATTATTATTACCACTTTTATGTAGTAAGTGTATGCGGTTGCGTGCGTGTGTGTGTGTGTGTGTGTGTGTGTGCGAGAGTGGTGTTCAATTTTTGCTTTTGTGTATGCTTCCAGCTGTTTTGATAAAGTTTTCAGAGTTTCCACGCAGGTGCATTTACGCGCCATTCAATAGTTTTGTCGTTGTTGCTGCTATTGTTGTTGTTGTTGTCTTTACTTACGATGTGCGAGTTGGTTGGTGGTGCTACGAAAATACATAGCAAGAAAACTGCTGTGTAAAGTTTTTCATGTGAAACTCTGCTATCGCATGTGTTGTCTGGCATTGGAAATTGTGCTGTCGATGTGGTACAAGTGCACGCACGTGCAAACACGTGCAAAAGAAAACATATCTCAGGCCGTTGATAATGTTCATTAATAGTGGAATAGAGTGTTGGGCAAAAGGCTGTGAGCGTCCGATTTTCACACGTATGCTGGTGCACGAAGACATATGTATGTACATATGTACACATATGTATGTATGTATATTTGAGGCCTGCGGCAGCAGCTGATTTCACAAAGGCTATATAAAAGTTTTCAATTTACCATTGTTATAGCTGACTGCTTGCTGCCTTTGATAGTTTTAAGATATTATTGAAATTTAAAAAAATCCGAAAACTTTAATAGTACAATGCTTATCTGACGATTTTCTCGTTTTCTTTGGCGGATGTTTTCCAGGACTGTGGGGTCACTCGCAATGAATGTAAAACTTGGTTTGAGGTACTGAAGATGTTTGGGAATCGCTGTGATCATGAACGAACGAGTGGTTAACGTTTTTCTTAAGTCTGAGCTTCTACAAGAACCGTTCTTTCTACCACCCTTATGCCCAAGAGGCGACAATTGTAGAACCCCTTGACACCCGTATTTCATTCCTAACGACCATCCTCAGAGTATTCAAAAAGAATTGATAGAAACCGACCTAATATCATAACTCTTATTTTGCTTACTATACTTGTATGTATGTATGCAGATATCGATTTATTTCTGCATCCAGTTCGAAAATGCCCTATCTCACTTGAAAATTTATTGAAAATGTGCTGAGATAGGGCTCTTTTGAATCATACATACATATGTATGTAAATATAGTGTTCATAATATATAAATTTTTTCTTTCAATTTCCTCATACTCGCTAAAGTCTCCCATCCCTAAAAGCAGTCACATTGTTTTTTTTTTTTATACAAAACCTCATCTTTTATGAGTATGAAAATGCTTTAAAACACACAACATGCCACACAAGAATACATGTCAGCATGCGATTTGGATGTACATATGTATGTATGCAAGTTCGTTTAAAATCTTTTAAATTTATGGCACTGTAAAAGCGTGCGCAAATGTTTTTCGTCGATTGATTTCATAGTCTTGAGTGCTATAAAGACCAGCAGTTGCTGTTGTGCACCATAAACAACTGAAGTAGCCAATTAAAAACCGAAAATTGCGGACTTCTGATACATTTAGTGGTTGTAAAGATGTTGCAGATGACGGACATTGAATAAAATTTGCTGTTAAATTGCCATTTAACAACACATTTGCACGATTGTGTAAGTATAAAAATAGGTTTAAAAGTGTTTTTGGATGTACATACATACATATGTATTATACTTGGAAGCGTAGAAAATATGGAGATGCTTAATACGTATAGATGTACATATATTTACATATGTATGTGTGCATTCAAAAAAAAAGCAATGAAAGAAAATATGAGTAACAAACTTATTAAGAATTTTTAAGCTTTTGTTTGTAAGTTGTTTTATTGCAGACAATAAAAAAGAGTGTGATTTTTCTTTCAGAAGAAAATTCGTTTAACATAAAATTTTTGTGTTGTAATAAAAACGTTATTTTCAATTTTATATATATGCAATTTCGATTTCTGCTATATACATAAACCTTGAATACATAAATAATCAAATTAATATATATTAAATATGAAAAAATGTGTAAAAAAACTATGGAGTTCAATTCGATAAGATAATAAAAAAATAATATTAAATACTTTTACGAAAACTGGAGACAACGGCTAATAATATCACTGAAATCCATATCAAAACATTTTAGTTCACCAACCCGTAATGCGGGAATCAGTTCAGGGATACCAACTGGGGGAGGATTCCCCCATTTTGGCGGAATTTGAACTTTGTGGGAGAATAGGGGAATGGACCAACTATTCATACCATATTTAGTTAGTGAGGGCACGATTGATCGAATAATCGGTTATAATCCGTTCTTTTCATTCGGTTAACGATTTAATTGTACTGAAATTTTCCTTTCGATTAATCGGGCGACTATCCGATTAATATTCAAAATAATCGAAAGAAACCATCCAAATTTGGCTACTTTCCTCACACAACAATGTATGAATCAAAATTACGTAACAAAAATTTGGCACTCTAACCACTCAATAATATTAGCAACAATTAAAGATTCCACTCTACTGTAATTGTACCAGTTGGTTGACTTGTTACATTCTAGTATTTTGCAAATTTTTTAAACAATATTTTTGCAAAAAACCGCCACACAAATTTAATCATATTTTCATTTTATTTCACAAATGCGGTGTTGTGGATCTTCTTCCCTACAAATAATGTTTGACGCTTCTTTTTTTGTATGGAACAAATTTAGCAACCCGTCAACAAAAAAAAATTTGTTTGCGCACTGAATTCGTAGCACAAGTTCCCACAATTTAACAAGAAAATTATCCTTAAGTAAAATAGTCAGTTTTATAACTTATATAAACGGTTTTTTAATATACGATTTAGTCGAAACGATCCATTAATCTATTAATTTATTACGATTAATTGCAATTATTAATCGAATGCTTTCGGTTAATCAATTAACCGATTAATCGATTATTGAATTTTTTTGCCATCACTATATCTAGTGTTTTTATTAAACAAGAGAACGATGTGATTGCTGTGGTATATTCCTCGAGTATAAAATAACATAGAGATCCTCTTATTGAAGTACAGCATACCTGAATTCCAGTTGCCAATTTTAGGTAAATAGCTCAGCCGAGAATCGCTATACATTTATGCTTCGTCGCAGCTCCGTCGTCCCTGACGGGGGTTTCAAATTCAACTTGTCTACTTGTTGAATGAAATATATGAATCCTCTGACATAGCCGAAGTCAGTACCTACTAATTAATTACTCGCTTAATTTTTTCCCTTAGTTTACCTTTAATACTTGCAATTTCCCCACTATTTGCTGCAATTATAATTTTTCAATATGTTCGCTTTTAAATAGGACTTTAGCAATTTATGCCCCTCGATTTTAGGAATTTCCGTTTCCACTCAGAAATGTATGCTAATAATAATGCAATAACTTCAATTTAAACGCATTTAAATTCATACGATTTCGATCGCAAACTCACAGCCAAGCACGAACAAAATTGATTGCCACTGGCAGGTGGCCGCCAACGACCAGAAATCAAATACATACCTCCAACGATAATGCAACAATTATAATGTGCCCATATCAAACTTATCTACACACATACATACGTACATATGTATGATCCTACATGCATATGCATAAATTGCAAAAGTGCATTATGAAGTAGTATTATTTGCATATAAGCAAGAATGATGCACATTTGCGCGGCGATACTACCGCAGTGGCAAGCATTCGCTGTCGGCGTCATAGTTAGTTACCATCATTAAGAGTGGTATTGAGCAGGCATTAAAATTTCCATTAAAATTGTCACTTTACGGCAATTTGTAAATACGTATGCAAATGTGTGTACCTATAAACATAAATGAATAAGCAATAATTCGGACTTGCAAACACGGAAATCACAAAACACGTTCGGCCACTCGCAATTATATATACATACATACATACATACATACATTAATATGGGGGATGAATGTGTTTTGCAATTATCTATGTGGCTATATTTGATGCGTTTCGCCATATGCAACATGCTACATGCTACATGCAACATGCGTATGACATCGCAGCGCTTGCCGGTCACATTCCGTGTATGTACTAGCTAACCACATTCCCATGAGTTCGCTGGTAGCCAGCCAGCTATCTGTTTCAAGTATTTGGAAATTTTTTTTAACCAAGCAATCCTCGTAAATATTCAAATGGTATGTATGTATGTATGTACATATATGTATGTAGTGGTATTAGTTTGATGCATGCGCTTGTTGACATTTTTGTTGTACCCACGCTGGCAATCAATGTGCGGTGACGCGTCGGCTAGTGGTGTGTAGTGGCTTCGTTGCAAAGCGACAATTT
>NW_016183275.1:0-5615 GCF_001687245.7 Rhagoletis zephyria | reverse complement strand
GAGCTTACCGAAAATATTGCGCGTACACAGAATGACACTTTGATTTCAAATTGCCGTTTTAAAGTCGGTTAAATCGAAGATCGATTAATGTAGCCGTACGATTCAATTCTTTTATAGTTTTTGTACTCTCGTAAATCAATCTAAAAAATTTCGGAATCTACATTTTAATTTCCTCAATTGATGCATACTGATCTAGGCTTTGTTCTAGAAAATCTATTAAATTTAAAAAAAACACAGCATTTAAAAATATGTAACCATTTTCCTAAGTAGGGCTTAGAAATTATGAAGTTTCTGTTGAATGCATATTTCGTTGTCTATATATGTAGCTTTTGGATGATTCTGGATATAGAAACCGGTATGAACAAAAATTAATTACAACATAAAATTTTAATTTCAATGGTTTTTAGACCGCAGTGTTTTTTTTTTCTTTAGAAAAATTTAGTAAAAGGCGTTATTTGAAGATCGACTTATTCTCTGCCGATTTCTGTATGCATCGATTACATTGGCCAACGAAATTGCACTTTTGGCCTGATGTTTACTAATTTGACGTAGCTCATTCTAAATGTCCCCTCATTTATTTTCTAGCAGTTATTGTTTACGAGTTATAGCTTGCACTTTCGTACGATGGAAGGACGCTATCAAAGCTTCTGAAACGCATACATGATGGCTGACTATTGTTGGAGCATTCAGAAAAGCTCTCTGGCTGCAACTTTTGCAAGAGTTTTTTTCAACTTAAGATTTAATAAAATTAGATTAGCAAGACTGCCGGAAAAAAGTTTTTCCACAGAGAATTTTCCATAATATATGCAACAATTTTTAATATATTTTTTTATTACTTTTAATTTTTTACTAAAATATTGCTCATACTACAACAAAAAAAAACTAAAAATGTGATTTCTAAACTTTCTGTAAAACTCAGAAAAATTCTATAAATTTTCACTCAAACATTCAATGTTTTAATCACATTCTTTAGAATTTTTTTGAGTATGCAGTTTTATACCCCAATAAATTTTATTCTAACAAAGTGTAGGTTCGAAGTATCTAGGACTTACGGTTGATTTTCGCAAAATTTTTTTTACGCAGTTTCTTCCATACAAACAAAATTTTCAAAGTACTTTGAATGAAAAAAATACGAAACACCCTGTGTCATATTTTCTTAACTAGAGCTGATACAGAAATTTCAATCACAGATTTGAATTCGTCATTCAGAATTAGGCTAGCATCATGTAATTGAACCTAATCGTCTAAATCTATTTTTTTATTTCGATCTGGCATCTTTACTTTGATTCTGACAGCGGTGAATTGCACATAACTGTATTGGTTATCGGGGACATACTTTTTTTTACCAAATAACATCGAGCCCCAAATGCCAAAAATATGTAAGCGACAGTTTTTTTTTTCAAATTTTCTTTTTGATGCAGAAATATTCCTAGAGCATCTAGATGTAAATGTCGCCTACATCTTATTGGTGGTTAGGGCCAAGCATAGACTGCCGAGCAAAACAGTGCCGAAAAAACTCAATTTTAAAAGCACTAACGATGGCAACTGTCATTGTTATTGCTATGACCTACCAAGTACGTAACAACAACAAACTGCTCAGGGACCAATTTCCTCCTTTATCTTTCAGATACCTTAGGTAGCTCTCACCTAGTTAACTTAAAAATTCCCAAATACCTACAATTGCACTCAAGGTTGTAGTCACATAACCAGGAGCCGAATCCCTTACTAATTAACTGAAATTTCACTTTTTGCCTGTACACTTTGACACTTCCTATACATTAGCTTGTTTGTATTCAAAGTTATTGAATTAGTNCCTTACTAATTAACTGAAATTTCACTTTTTGCCTGTACACTTTGACACTTCCTATACATTAGCTTGTTTGTATTCAAAGTTATTGAATTAGTCAGCTTCATACCAGTTAACGAACTAGTCAACATCCGCATCAGTCTCATACCAGTAATTCTACATTTCCTTTTTTTTATTATTTAGTTTAAATGTTCACTCCAGTGTACTTACATATGTAAATATGTATGTATGTAAATAGAAATTATTTATTTACATGAAAATGCAAAACGCCCCCAAAACATGCTCACGAACATACTTGCAAGTCTTTGAAAACATATTCATAACAAATGTCAGGCGCCGCACTCTCGGCTCAGCTCAGCTCAGCTCAGCTTAAGCAGCCAACCCAACCCATTCGATTTCTATCGTGCTTAACGTAAACTTCTCATGTTTGTATTTGTTTTGTACTTCCGCCTTTTAGTTTGGTTTCTGTCATCGTTGTGCTCTTCTTATTATTATTATTGCATTCATACATATTCTTATTGTTATTTTGTTATTTGTTATGCTTTGACAGGGTAAATGTGGCGATAATGTCGATATAACACACAGATAAAGCTGGCCGCACACGCGCCCCAACACCAACGCACTCAACGCCAAAAATGTTAAAAAGGGTGAAAGTTGTGCACAAATGGCAAACACGAACACACACACACACAAAAAAATATGAGAAGTGTCAAAGTTTTTCCGCACGTACATCGCCGCCCTTTTTATTTGACGACTTTAGCTTTGGCTTTGGCTTTCCGCAGGCGACATTGCATTTTGATGACACACCTAACGATATGTAAATCGTAGATAATCCCCACATTATTCCCATTCCAAAAGCCATAATGCTAAACGCGTGCACGGAAAACGATTGAGTGAAATGATATTTTAAAAAATAACCTGCTGAGTTTGTATTTTTATGGAGATGAAAGCCGGGGTCATTAGATTGTATTTTAACAGTGATGGAAATTATAGAAAATACATACAATTTTATCTTATCATATATTCGGCGGGTAGTGTATAGATATTCGAGGACCAGCACGAAGACAAAATACGGCGACAAGTACGAAGACCAACCGAAGACGAATGCGAAGAAAAATAAAAAGACGTATTCGGCGACGAAGATCAAGACGAACGCGAAGACCAGAATCGTAGCAAGCTCTTTTGGCGCCCTAGGCAAATTTCAAAAATCTTCAATCCATGGTTAAGTTAGGCCGCTTGAGTCAACATTAAATTTTTTGCCTGCGAAGTTTTAGTTACGCGATCAATTTTTGAAAATGAACTTTTGGTCAAGAAAATTTTTGCAATATTAAATAGTGACAGGATTGACTTTGATAATTTGTAGTAATATAAATAGTTGATAAACAGTGAATTGTAATTATTAACCATTCGAAAAGACTTACCCAATAAGGACTGAAGAAAGTGCTTCCCTGCATGCTTCCTAGAAAGGGGTTACCTATTTACAATTTACGCGAATGTGGCATTACATATAGAATTCAATAAGCATTTTAAGGCTCAATAAAAAATATTTTATCGGAACCTTAAATATTTAAATTCCGTAAAGAAGTATGAATTTTATGAACTAAGAACAGCTTTAAAAGAACTTCTTCAAAAGACCTTCAGAAGTACTTGCTCCTACAAAAGCTCTTCTGGAAGCTCTTCTTTGAGTAACGAAAGCAGAAGCCCTTCAATATGTGCCACTCCCTACAAAAAAGGAAGGAGAAAGGAATTACTTTGAGAAGGCCTTTTGGAAGAGATTTTAACTCCTGAAATTATTTACTGCGCAGTATGTGTGACCCCTCAGCCGTGCACCTGTCCTAAAACTTGCACTTTTTTGGCTTTTTCCCGAAGATATAAAAGGTTGTAGGTGTTCTGACTCAACAAACTTTCATACAAATTTCGAGCTATTTTAAAAATTCTAAGAAATCAACCGTAATTTCTAGCCCTTTGAAACTTGTACCTTATTCTACTACAATTCAATGGGCTACCAAACTGCATACTCAGAATGTAATTGAAAACTTGAAATTTTTACGGAAATTTGTTGAACTTATTTTTTTTTTTTTAATTCAATAAATTTTTAAGACAGTGCCACTCGATTGGTACATAGTCAAAATATTGGTACAATACAGCAATCTTCTATTGAAGCCTTTCAACAAATTATTTTTCGTGATTGGAATAAATAAAAATTTTGGGTATTCACACAATTCGGATACGATTTGCACCAAATTTCGCAAATACCCAATCGTGTGTTGTTAAAGAATGAACTGTAAAAAACTAGCCAAAATTAAATAACAACAAAAAAAATATGGGACTTGTCAAAATTCGGTGCGGCTATAATTTTTTCGACTACTGTACATAAGTTGACTATGATTACTCGGCCGTGCTATCATAGTAGCACAATGCCACTAATATTTGACTTACAAACAAAATATGGGCAGGAATTTCAAAATTTCAACCCTGTTTGTGTGAAATATTTTATTTTTATCATTATTTTTCTTTTAAAGCAAAGAAACCTACATTAGCCTATAAAGCGTAATTCCGAATTTCCACTAGGCATTGAAATGACAAAAAATTTCTGCCATTTAAAAAATGCCATGTGGAAATGATCTTAATGATTATTTTTTTTAATGTAATGACACGATTATTTTTTAATGACCGACTTTGTCATTTGTCATTTTTGCCATTTAATGCCTAGTAGAAATCCAGCATAACTCCCAAATATTGAAATACTACAAGAATTCCAATCGAAAACTCTTCGATTGATCGTTAACGCACCTCAATTCATTACTAACGACCAACTGCATCGGTATCTTAAACTATGAAAGAAGAAATTAAGAAATATGCTACATCTGTTTAATTGTTTACTTAACGAATTTTTAATACTAACTACTTTTTATTGGTCCCCAAATCCCCAAAATAATTAAATGGGGGAACCATAAAAAAATCATTACTATTAAAAAAGGTTAATTAAATAACTGGATATTATTCTTTGAAGTCTCCTAAAGAGAAAAAGGGTTTGCAAATTGAAAAATATTGACTTTTAAGAATTTTATCTCTATTTCTACCAAGAAGTGTTTTTTCTCATATAAAATACGTGGAAAACTTCATGGTGTGGTAGAGCCCTCAAAATGACACACAATTCTGTCTTTTTTACCTTTTTCTTAACATGTGTAAAATTACGCAAATTTCGATACCTCTTGCGATAGTGTACCTCAAAAAAATTTTTTGACGGGACACCCTAATGTACATACATACTTACATCATACACACATACGAAAAAAAAACACAAAAAAATTCTACAATATTCCCACGAGTAAGCACATGCATACTTATGTACATATGTATGAAAGAGTAAACACAAAAATCTGATATTAAAAGGCACTTAGAAGCGTGGCCACAAGTCGACCATGGCTGCATTCGCAATTTACATACACACTCACAATTATTTTAAACACAAACCAAGTATATACATGCATACCTGTGTAAATATACATACACATATATATAGCCAAACATATTTTTCTTACATCCATTTGTGTATATTTACACCTCTGTTGTCATGTTGTCCAGCAAAACAAAAGCGCCAAGTAATATGCTCATTAAATGTTAACATATCCTTCCGGTTTCCGCTACATCAACCAACAAGAAAAACAAAAAACAAAAAAAAAAAAATACAACCTAACACTCCCACGTAAATATGTATTACAAAAACCATACTTCTTTACCTCGCCCACTTACCAATTATTTACAATATCGTTTTCTCACTCGACCTACAGGCACAGGCCGCCCT
>NW_016183274.1:0-5616 GCF_001687245.7 Rhagoletis zephyria | reverse complement strand
TGAGGTAATTATGTAAGTTAAGTGAAATGATGCAATATGCATTTTTGCATATTCGATAGTTTGACATCGTAGCGACGATATACCGCACTCTATCCAGAAATATGTATGGGTTGAAACTCCGCATGTAGCATGATTTAAATTTTTTTATTATAGATAAATGACAACCCTATCAAAATATATTTGACTTAAAGTATGTATTTTCAACAACTTTGCTGGGAGTGCATAAACGTTCCATTTGATACCCATATTGTGGTATTAATGAAGCTTTAATTTTTAATAACATTTGTTGTATTTTTTAGAAAAGCGGAAATACCGTACAAAAATGTTTTGATGAAGTTTTGATAGTTTTGATAGTTTTCAAATATCTGGCAACCCTATTTTTTAAATTTCTTACAACAAATCTACAGAATACATCGAGTAAAATGCAAAAAATAATTAAACACATCCATTGAGCTGTTAGTGCGTGATGTGGTTATGAAAACATAAAATAACAATTTTTTTACATAACAGATAGGATTATCGGTTATTAAAACAGACTAAGTAAAATTTTTAAGTTAAATAGGCATCATAGTGTTATTTTTTGAGGGCTTCTGAAGTGAAATCGTCTTATTCGATCAAAAAATAATAATTTTTAACGATTTTATAGCAATTCTACGAAAAAATTTATTTTCCCCATGTAAAATACATGGGAAACTTCAAAGCCGCGGCGGAAGAAAAAAATACGTGTCTCCTTATTTTTGATATTCTTCAGTTCTGGACGGTGACAACAGGAAAATTAAAAAAAGTTGATTTCCTATGTATTTTTGAGCCACCCTAATGCAGATACATACTTAGTACATATATAGATAGGTAGATATTTGTTGAGGTACGCACTGCAATCATGAAATTGATTGTGCCCTCTTGCTCCTTACAACACCTCGCTCAGTCCAGGCTCCCCTAGAAAATCCATTACGTCGTTTCGTGACAACGAGTTTTAATGTACATACATACACATGTTTTTGCTTTAGCTGCGAGCTTAATGACCTGACGTATTCCCCCGTCTTAAACGTGCTACATTGCATTCGAGCACCTTTTCGTGGAAAAGAAGAGCGCTGAGCACAGCCTCACTCTCGCTTAATATTAAGATGTTTGCGAGGCGATACTTTCTCTAACAAATTTCACTGCAGACATTCTAATGGCGTGGGCCTTCGCTGGGAATATGTATACTTGGAAGTTTACTCATGGGGACTGAGATTTTTGGTATTTTTCTAATTTGCCAAGGCGAACTCATATAACGTGGTAGTGGTAGTACAAAAACAAATTTATATCTATATATATATAAATGAATTGCTGTTCGTTAGTCTCGCTAAAACTCGAGAACGGCTGGACCGATTTGACTAATTTTGGTCTTGAAGTCTGGGAAGTCCAGGGAAGGTTTGGAAGGTGAGTAAATATGATAAAAATGCTAAGAATTTAATAAAAACAACAACTTTGTTTTTCCTTAGAAATAGGGATGGTCGATTATCATTGTACACGGAAAACTCTATGAAATTGTGAAATCGTGACGCCTTAGCTTTCTTAATTTTTTGGCAATAACAACAAAAATTTTGATTTTTTTTTTATCGAAAAACCTTCCACACAGGAGGTCCAAAATAGTACTTTTTACATAATTGAAATCGGTTCAGCCGTTTGGTCAGGCATCGCGGTCATTTTTATGTATATAGATATCTCTGGAAATGTTCATGGTAGAGTACTGGAACTTGGTTTGGAGATATATGAAATCAATCACATACTCATGGAGAAAAATGGGCTCTTTAAAAAGAGGGAATGGCAAAGTACAAACGTACTGCCTTTGCCTTATCTTTGAATGTGTACATAGGTATGTTTGTGAGTGAAATCCTGAATGGCTGGAGGGATTTCAACAAAGTTATGTGTGTGTGTTTGAGTGGGTCTCTGGATAGTTTAGTTTGACAATTGAACACGCCAGTTGGCGCTGGAGTTGAGTTATTACTAAAAATCTTTTTTTATGATCCGATTTGGCGAATATTCAAAACATGTACTGGACACGGTTGAGACAGTCTATTCAGTCAGTTATTACTAAAATCGATAAGTAAGAAAAGGTGCGGAGAATGTCAGTCTAAATCGACCTGTTGCACCATTGAGTATATCGAACTCTCGTGTGTTACGATTGGCCCAATGGATGTGATTTGCCAATATTATTATGCGTTAAAGCTTCATTCCGACACACCAGGGTTAAGTTGTGCAGTGGCAAATCTCAAATCACCACCTGTCGAAATATATTTTTTTAATTGAATTTAATATAGAACCTGACAGAAACATAATTTTTCACTTAAATTGCTTTCGTGAAACTGGTTTTTAAGGTACTTCATCTCAGTCTATGTATGTATATTGTATTTCTGTTGAACAAGGATACACATCCATTTTGATATTGCAACTAGCTATAAAGTTTCTAGGGCAGATTCAGTATAGATCCGGATCATTGTTGCCGCCAGGGAACTTCTTCATGGACATAACACCTTCGTTAGGTTATTTAAGGCGGCAAACGACCACCAAACCATAATCTTAGCCGATGAATGTGCCAATGGAAATCGTAAGCGTGGACTGTTGGAGAAAATGTTGGATCAAAATGGTTAAATTAAAAATCTAATTTTGGGCGGGACGCCGTTCGCCGGGTCTGCTAGTTCTTCTATATTTGCCTTGTGTCCTAGTTTTATTTTGAAGTTACTTACAAAGATACTAATTCCGCAGATGTCAGCTCATGGAAATTGGGCCAGTGGTAACTGAGCTCTCATAGTTTCCATATTCCCCGATGATACAATATTATATTACAGTCTCTCTTGTTATTTTGGTTTTAATTTTTTTCGAATCCATTTCGAGTATATTTCCTGCATACTATGAACGTCTAGGAAACATTCATAGAAGAAATGCTTTCTTCTTACACGTCTTATTTTTGTCTGTGTAGCACTGGACTTAGGTGTCACCCAAATAGTTCAAACCTACTTGACCTTAATAAAATAGGATGTCTTCCTTTAAGCATTAAATTTTCCAGTATTTTGCCAATAGATCCAAAAATAGCGACAATGACTTTTTCCAATGCGGAATCCGTTTACTTACGGCTAACGATGACCAAAGTTTCCTACGATTTCAAATACTTCGTGGGAGAGGTACTTACGGGAAAAATATTTTTCAAATCTACATATAAATATGTAATACAAAATAAGGGCTAGATATCTAAGCGAGGAATTACTTAAGGGGGTTTTCAATGTAGCATGTTTCAGAAATGTTAATAAAAAGGCAAATTAAGGAAAAGCTCCAGCATAAGCTTTGTTAGAAAGGTTGACATTTAATTTCTTCTGACACTACATCTTAACTAAATGTACATTTGTAACTACTAAAAATTATATCAAAAAAAAAAAATTTATTTAGCGATTTTATTCATCTTTCATTACCTACAGCCCGAGACAAAAGATAGCACATCAATATTTTTACTAGTTTTGCCTACTTTTCTTTTGCTTTTTTTTAGTTGATTAATTATTTATTAAAGTTCAGCTCCTTATCCAACAAATTGCAACCTTTATACAAAAATTAAAAAAAATGGCATAAGCTTCCCCCCCTTTTCCAAGAATTTTAATTACAAGTTCTAAATTAATTTTTCGTGTGCAGTTTTATAGCTTATTAAAATCTAATATAATAAAATGCCAGCTTGCAGTTGCTAAAAATATCGCATTTATTTCTGATAATTTTTTCTGCCGGTGTTATGCACTTTTTCCCTAAAAAAATACTTTGTATGGATGAAATTGCGCAATACCGTCAGAAAAAAAATTATGAAAAATCAACGCGGTTTTTTATTAACTTCAAACTTACACTTTATTATACCAGAATTTAATAAGCTATAAAATTGCATAACAAAAATGATTCTCGAAATTAAAATTAAAACGCTTGCAATTGGCATCAAAAGTTTTTGGAATTTGTATAATATTTGTACAAAGTCTGAAACCTTGATTTATATGATGTTTGTTAGATAAAACGCTGTACTTTTATATAAAAATAGTGAACATTAAACAAACGAAACATAAATAGTCCAAACTGTTGAAAATGTTGAGCTGCTATCGTTTTTTTGCGGGCGGTAACTGCATAGTTTTACTTTTTTTTTATTTTTTTTGTGTAAATTCCCAAACGATCGTTTAACGAGATTTAATAGTTAGTGAAGCGTCACAATTGAAAATTCTCTTTTGTTCTTTACACATTTTGTCAGTGATAATTTATTTGCATAGGTGCATGTGGGCATGCCAGTCTGTATGTACAAATGTAAATAGGCTGTCAGTTAGATTGGTTAAAGTACGCCCTCGACATATTTAACAAATCGAGACAAAAAAATACTTATGCCTTGTATGTCAAAGGCGCTCCGTTACTCATAGGTGCGCAGAGTATATATATCATAACGTTTAGCAATTCAAAAGGAAATGAAATCTTTTATTGCAAAGCTGTTTTTTCACAATTTCAAACTGTACACGTTAATTTAAGGATTAGTATTGACCGCACGCTTATACTGGCTGTCGTAAATTGTGGACTCTCAGATGAATAGATACTTTGATTGGGAGTAGTAACCTCTTATTCTTACTTCGAACAGCTGAATAAATCATACACTTAAGCACAGGGTGTTAGTAATGCAGTAAAATTAGAAAGGTTTAAATTACATACAAAATTTTGAATATTAAAGTGCAGGTAGGTTTTTAAATAATATGCTCAGAATTTATATTATTAAAGAAAGCTGAGTTATATTTTTCAGTTCAAACAAAAATATTATTTTTTTTTTATTGTTTGCTACATTTACTATTTCCGCTCATCAATTTAACCATTCGTTTTTTTATTAACTACAATTGAAAAAATATGTTTACGTAAAAAATAACCAACATCAATATTTTTATTACATTTTTTTTTGATTTATTTAATTTTCTTTAACGTATATGTATAATAAATTAAACGGCCAAAGAGCAGACAGTGGAGCTGATAAGCGTGTGAAAAATCAATTAAAACGCCTTGAACGACTATAATAGTAATTTACGAGCATGTAATTGCGGATTAAATGGTGTGGAATGCCGTTGAATTAATTTGTGTTAATACAGAAAAAATCAATACAAATTAATACAGTTATTGTTTACAAACAAGCACACATGAATAATTTATTCGACAGTAACCATAATTGAGTTGTAATAGCAATCTGTTTAAATTGTTACTTAAAAAAAAAAAAATTCCAGCTCTGAAGTTTATGAAATTTGTTCAGCAATTAAAGAAATGAAATTTGTTCGAAATAAACTAAGACATGCAATTATAGTAACAATTCTTTGTTAGTAATACAATTAAGGCTTAAAATTGTGAAAACGGTACTTTGTGTTCTTTCATTACTTTTTATATTGCATTATATTTTATTTTACTTCACTGTATTTTTTGTGATTTAATTTACTTTAATTTTAATATACATATCTCTTTTAATTTAATTTGTTTTATTTTATTATAATATTTGTTTGTTGAATTTTTATTTTATTTTATATAATTCAATTTAATTTAATAGCACTTAAACAAATTTTATTTAATTGAATTGAATTTAATTTGCAA
>NW_016183273.1:182-5616 GCF_001687245.7 Rhagoletis zephyria | reverse complement strand
CTTTACTGAAATCAGTTAATTTATTGACTAAAAGCTTAAACAGACGGCAGCTTTGATCCGGATTAACTCGGACTTAATCCGGATCAGCTGCAGTTAACTCCTGAGTTGATCCGGATCAACGCTGCCGTCTGTTTATGCTTTAAGTCCTCTGATTCAATGATGTGAGTTGGGTTTTTTTAATTTACCAAGCATATCATGGAACATCATTGACAATGATATCGTACCTTTCGCGTCTAGTGCGTACAACAATGTATTTTTAGAGGAGATGGCTGAACTCTGCCTAACTCAGGTTAATGTGCATCACAATAATTTTGGTAAAGTATTAGATCTTGTTTATGTTTCCATTGTAAATAAGTGTGATCCATTAGTTTTGCCCGAAGATGTCTACCAGCCTGCTATGGAGATATCTTACGAAATTATAAGTGATGGTCAAAATTGCGGTAGCCAAGCATACGAACCAAATATTCGCTTTGATTTTTCGAAAGCAGACTTTAAAAAGCTTAAAAAAGAACTAAATTTTCGTGGCCTGCATATAAGGAAAATATTGAACAAAGGTTTCCTTCCGCCATGAAGTATCGAAATACATCTGCAGTGATAATCAAACAATTATTCTATTAACTCACATGCTAACATTGACTATCCTTTTAAACTATATATGTCCAATTAACTCTAAATATCCCACTAATATCTCCCGATAATGTAGTAATTTTTTTGAAATCCTTAAAGCAGTCTTTTAGTTGTGGTCCTGACCAGATCCCTACTTGTATTCTTACAAATTGTGCTTGATTATCTCTGTGAGCCGTTAACAGCGTTATTTAATTTGTCTCTTGAAGAGGGCATTATTCCAACTATATGGAAGGAATCGTTCATAACCCCGTTACATAAAAGCGGTAGCAGATCTTCAGTGGAGAACTACCGGGGCATAGCTAAGCTTTCTGCAATTCCTAAATTATTTGAAGCAATTATAACAAATCAGTTGACGCATTCTATCTCTTTTAGCATTTCACATAGTCAACATGGATTTTGCAAGGGCAAATAAACTTCTACAAATTTACTTGAATTAACATCCTATATCTCAAAAGCCTTATGTAAAAGCAAAACTGTTGATGTTATATATACTGACTTCAGTAAAGAATTTGACAAAGTGTGCCACTCAATGCTCATCTATAAACTTGATCTTCTTGGTCTTCCACCAAATTTTTTCCGTTGGATTTCTTCATACCTCTATGATAGATCACAGAGGGTAATGTTTCAAAATAATACTATCTCTGACGTTGTTGTTGTTGTAGCAGCATACAAATTCCCCAAAGACATTTTGGGGAGTGTTGCTGGAGTGACAGTCCTTGACCAGATATAAATCTGGGTCGTTCCGGTTACGTAGACCCGACTGTCGTGGGAACGCTATCTCTGACGTCATTGATGTTTCTTCAGGAGTCCCTAAAGGTAGCCACCTTGGCCGGGTTCTGTTCTTGCTTTTTATAAACGATATTTCTACAGATATACAATTTTCCAAAATTTTAATGTATGCAGATAATATAAAGCTTTATAAATCGTACGTTTAAATTGAAGAAAGGTCTTAAACAGCATGGCGTACTGGTCTAAAGTAAATCTTATGCCTCAAAATCTTAAGAAATGTAAAGTAATGTGCATCTCTCGTAGAGCTGTTCAGCCCTCTTATACAATAGGTAGCCATAACCTGGAACAGGTATACAATTTTGTGGACCTTGCTGTCACAATGGATCCTAAGCTTAATTTTAATCTTCACATTAATGTGACAGTCAACAAGGCTAACGGTGTACTTGCATTTGTGAAACGATGGTCAAAAGAATTTTGTGACCCTTATATCACTAAAACAATTCCTACGTTTTACTTTACGAAATTTCCGTTGGGATTCTCAATATAACCTCCCGCCTTATACGAGCCGATTAAAATTTATTAATCTTCCTACACATGCCAGTCGCACACAAATGATTGGTACAATTTTTATTGTTTAATTACTGACAGGCTCAATTTCAAGTACGCTTCTTCTGAGTGAAGTTAGCCTTGATGTTCCCTCCCGGGTATCAAAACACTTTTGTTCCCTATTTCTGAAAGCTTGTAAAATTAATTTTGAATTGCATGACCCACTCCGTTGCTTATGCCAGGATTTTAACTCTCATTCCAGCACGTTTGATATATCAGATCCGCTTTTCAGTATTAAGAAAGCGGTACTATACTCTCTCAATAAATGAATTATTAACATAAAGAAATTGATAGAGTTGCAATTATGACTAAAAAATAAAATTTTACAAAAAGTATTCTGCACTCTAGGTAAGTTCTTTAATGGTTTAAAATTAAATACATAATCTTTGAAAACATCGATGTTCCCACAACAAACATCGATGTTGAAAAAACATCGATATTAAAAAAACGTTACATCGAAGTTTTACCGATGTTTTAATTACTCATCTACTACACGAAATAAAATGTAGCCTGAAGTATTTTTTAAACTCGAAAGAACTAGATTCACATATCCGCTAAAAACCATAACTTTATACAAAACTTTGAAAAATTCAACATATCTTAATTTTGAACTTTTTTATCTGAATTTTTAGAAAATACCGCTAAAAATCGCCTTGATTTTTAACGAACTAGTTTTGCTGACGGGGTTTTGCACATTTTACCTTATAAAAGCAAATTTCTTGTAGAATTAAATGCGAAAGACCTTTTGCAAACAAAATTTAAAAAATCCACGCCAGTTATTATAAATTGCACCTTTTTTATGAAAAAAACGCAAAAGCCGCCAGAGAAAAATCATTAAAAATCAAAGCGAATTTCAGCCGCTTCAAACTTGCAGCTGTTTTATTAGAATTACATACCCAGAATTTTTTCAAATATTCAGACTAAGAAGTTCAAAATTTAGATGAACATTTTTTGAATTTATTCTAAGTTCTGGTTACGGAATGAACCATGTTTTTATACAAAAAAAAAAAAAANTTACTTAAAAAACGATAAATATTTAACAAAAATCAGTATAAGTATGTATGTTGCTATAATTATGATATATCTTAAATATGTAAATCTTATTTATTTAATTATGAATAAACATTTTGAAATGAGTTCATAAAAGATAATGTAGCCTCCAAAAGCCTGCTTCTATCCTGAATGATGGCTGCACCAGCTTCCAGCTTCCTCCGAGAACAAGCGCTCGCTTGCCATTGATCGTTCGGCATAATACGAACGGAGTGAATGACAGCCGGTTCTACGTACCGGAATGACTCGGGTTTTACCCGACCAAGGGCTGTTGTTTCGGCGATCTAACCCCGTCTAGATCGGCGATACCCACCAATCATTATTCGTCCATGGAGCAATACCTTGCAGCCGGATTGCTCCGCATCCTTCTTCTCCGGGCGGGCGTAGAGCCCAACCCCGGACCAGAAATTTACTTCTGCTGTGTTTGCCAGAATCGACTCCACCCGAACTCCACTTCGGTTAGGTGCAACTCCTGCAACGGGTGGAGTCACCTAAGAACCTGCTCTGGCCTTAGGTCTCACCGGGAGTGGACCACAAACTTTGTGGCTCCCTGTTGCTCAAGCCAAATGGCACAATCAGCCTCCACGGCTACCCACTCGCGTAATGCACGGGTGCGACCTAGCACCCGAAGAGCCTGCACGGCCCCCAGAAGCTCCCCTGAGCAACAGCAAACCTCCCAACACACCCCACCCACACAACCTACCGGCCGGTCCCACTCGCGAGCGCGAGCCGACCAGCAGCTACTGGTTGCCCGCACCATCTGCTCCGTGTTCCAGAACAGAATATACCGGAATGTGACATCAGTCAAATGCAACACATGCCTTGGCTGGTGCCACTTCCGGCTATGTTCTGGTCTACGCACCACTCGCGAATGGACTACAAACTACAGCGCCCCTTGCTGTAGTGCACCGCCGACGCAGACAACAACGCCCATATCGCAGCCACCTACCATCAGGCTGCAACAGCAACTGCGTCAGGCGCAACAAGCCCAAGGAAGGCCCCACACTTCCCTCACTCCCCGTATCGCGACCAGCTGCAACTGCAACGGACTCCAGAGCAAGATTGAGGAGATAGCAGTCTTCATGGGTCGGCACGGCATATTGATAGCTGCGGTCCAAGAAACGAAGTTGCACAGCAACTCAACTCTGTTGGGTTGCGCCGCCTACAATGTGCTCCGTAAAGATCGCGAGCGAGATAATGGTGGAGGACTAGCGTTCATTCTACACCACACAGTGCAGTATCGGCTAATCGAAGAAGACATCGACCCAAGGGACACTACCCTAGAATGTCAGGGCATAGCTGTCCGGTCAGGCGATGTCGAGCTCGAAATATTTAACGTGTACATACCCCCTGTCACCTGCTGCCCGGCTGGATATCTCCCTGACATATTTGCGCTACTCAGAGGCGAAAACCGATTGGTAGTAGGTGACTTCAATGCGCACCACGATCTTTGGCACTCAAGCCTGGCCAATGATCGGAGGGGAAACAGTTTGGCTGAGCAGATAGACGATTCGACATTCTGCACCATGAACGACGACGCCCCCACCAGGATTGTGGGCAGCTGCAGCAGCTCGCCAGACCTAACAATTGCTAGCGCTGGTCTGATAAATAGCATATCATGGCGACCTATGCTAACGTTAGCATCAGACCATCTGCCCATAGTCATCTCGATCAATAAGCCCACCGACTTTGCTCCCGCGGATCACCGAACCTACACCAACTTCAACAAAGCTGATTGGAACGGCTTCGCGGAAGTTACCGAGAGCAGCTTCGCCGCCCTCCCCACACCCACAGACGTACATGCTGGCGAACGCCAGTTCCGCAGGGTAGTCACTGCCGCAGCAGCTCGCTTCATACCGTCCGGACGTATCGCGGAAGTCCGCCCAAATTTCCCGGCTGAAGCAGCTGTACTAGCAAATGAGCGTGACCACCTACGCCAGGTCGATCCGGGGGACCCTCGCTTGAGCGACCTTAATTTGGAGATTCGGCAACTGGTAAATCAACATAAGCGGAAAAAGTGGGAAGAGCACTTGAAGGCCTGTAACTTCACCTCTGGTGTGAGTAAGCTCTGGTCAACCGTGAGGTCCTTGTCCAACCCGACGAAGCGTGATGACAGAGTAGAAATCTCATTCGAAGGTCACGCTTCGTCGGACCCGAAGAAATGCGCGAACTATTTTAGTCGGCAATTCACACTGCATCCTTCGGTAGACAAGGCCAAACGTCGAGTGACAAGGAGGCTGCACAAACTACCCAAAAACAATGCACCACTTGCTTTCACCAGCGGTGAAGTGAAGGGGGTCATCGGGAAGGCGAAAGCCTTCAAAGCTATTGGACCCGACGGAATCTGTATGCTGATGTTGAAACATTTGGGGCCTGTGGGAGTAGCATACCTCACGGAGGTCCTCAATTTGTCTATGACCAC
>NW_016183273.1:0-119 GCF_001687245.7 Rhagoletis zephyria | reverse complement strand
CAGTGCACCACTTGTTTTCACCAGCTGTGAAGTGAAGGGGGCCATCGGGAAGGCGAAAGCATTCAAAGCTATTGGACCCGACGGAATCTGTATGCTGATGTTGAAACATTTGGGGCCTG
>NW_016183272.1:3272-5617 GCF_001687245.7 Rhagoletis zephyria | reverse complement strand
ATCGGCCTAACAACTACCGTGTATAACCAATACATGATGCTAGGGGACAACAACTACAACTAAAACAAACAAAAGTTTATTTTTTACTTTTTATTGCATACATTTTTTGTCCTATTTGACCCTCGAATGACCTGGAACCTGACATTATGAAGGGCAACGGACCTCGGATTCGGGTTCAGTGAGTGTAAACTAATATATAAATTATGAGACCCACACTTTTCAGGTCAAAAATTCAGTTGGTTACGTATGGCCTTTTAAATTTTATAGACAATAATTTTTTTAAGTGGAAAAATAAAACTCGATAATAATTATTATTTTTGACCGAAAAAATAAAAATCAGTAAATAAATGCTGATTTCGAATATTTTACTCATAATGATTACCTTCCCTGCTAGAAATATTTTGAGTAGCCGATTTTGTAGCGCAAGCTTGAAGTTCCTAGCAGTAGGGATGTCAGCGGCAAAAATTTATCGATGTTTTTCTTTGATTCGATACATCGAAATGTACATCTATATTTTTCGATGCATCGATTTGCATAGGATTTTTCAGATAATTTTTCACAACAAAATATGTTATAAACAAAACGGTACAAAATTTAAAATAAATTACTGCAGCTGAGCTAATTATGTTTCTAACGAAACCGTTTGGAGCCGTTTAAATTTTTTGGTCCAAGTCACTTCTCTTTTTTGTACTATTGAAAAACTGTAATGGCGGTTCAATGAACTAGAGATGAGAGAGATTTTCAAAAAAATCGATGCCTATTTATGTATACATCGAGTGGAAAATTGCCGGTGCATCGAAGCAAAATTTCGATATTTTCGATGCATCGCTGTTTTTCCGACATCCTTACCTAGCACTTACCGTTGATTTTTGGCATTTTTTTGTTGAAGGTGTTGCTCCGTATACAAAAATTGTCGAACATACAGTGATCCAAATAAGTGACCGCGTATTGAATTTTATTTTGAATTTCCTAAAGATTCTGATAAAAAAGTTTGAAATTTTGTTTTATATGGTTTTGGCCAAAGCTTGGACAATATTTTTATAGAAAAAAAACTTAACAAAAACGTTGTGAATTAAAAAGAAAATAAAACACGTGGTCACTTGTGTGATTCACGCACATACATTTGTAAGTATGTACATACTTTGTAGGGAAAAATACGTAACACCGCCAACAAAAAGTTTGCCAAAAATCAACGGCATTTTATAGCCACTTCAATCTTGCACTTAATTATGCTAAAAGTAGTAGGCTCCAAATATTCTGATACAAAATTTTGAAAATTTTTTGCAATTTTATTGAGATTTGTTGAGTTTTCCTAATTTTTGTGCAAAGTGTGTAATTCGGACTTACATGGTTTTTATAAGATAGTAAGCCATACTTTTATAAAAATATAATAAAAATTAAATAAAAATAAAATAAATAATATAAAAAAACTTTTTAATATACAACGCTTTTATAAATGGACTAAAAAGTAGAAAATAATATTTCTCAGTCCCATAGAATTTGTTCTGATAACTTTTGATTTTGAAATTTTAGCAAAAGTCATTATAAACAATCTATGAAATTGAAAATGAAAAACGTGGAGCGCATGCAATACAAAGCATTCGATTTAATTGACAATAATTTTAATTAAAGAAATGGTGTGTCGTCTATTTCCGCTGTAGCAAGCGTAGTACATAGGGCGACATCTAGATGCCATCTACCTCGCCCTATTCACTACAGATGTCGCCCTATGCACTATGCTTTTTTATAGGAACTTTTCAAAGCAAAGGTTTTATGGTGTCGGACACACAACATTGAAAGTTTCTGGATCCACAACATTGAAAGTTTCTGGACACACAACATTGCAAGTTGATAAAAGCGTTGTAAAATAGGCAACATTTTTAAAAGATTGAGTCCCTACCTATATGCATTTTCGCCACCGTCCATCATACATACATATGTACACAAATACACTTGTATATGTGTGCATAGAAATCTATGTACATATGGATATACATATGTATGTACGTTTATCTTTACACATGTTTTTGCATATGCATTTGCATTCGTTCATTTGGCTGTAGGTACGCATTTTGTATATCACAACATTATCAACATGGCATACCATAAATTCAATAAATGACAAATGCAGTGCTCGACAACGAAAGATGCAGGGGGTGTTGCGATTTTTCTGCATGAATACAAAATATAGCTGCGAAAATGCGTCTGCATGCATATATATTTGTATGTAAATATATATCTACGTAAATATTTATGCTGGATACGACGCTTAAATTTCATTATGAATCAATTGAGCGAATGAAGCATGCATATGAACATACATACATACGTTACAAATGTACAAG
>NW_016183272.1:0-1285 GCF_001687245.7 Rhagoletis zephyria | reverse complement strand
TTTTTCGGTTTTTGCGCCTTGTTGTTTCTTGTTTCCTTGTAAGATTTTCTTCAATTTGCCTTGCGGATGAATGATGCTTGCATAAATAAATATATGCACATTTGTAGGCACATTAGGGTGGTCGTTAATAATATCAATAACTTCGGGCCCCCCTTTGTTTTGTTCCAGGTATAAAAAAAACATCCCTCAAAATTCTAAACTAAAAAAAAATTTTGGAGTCACTACCAGGGTTTGAAAAAATTTAAATTTTTTTTAAATTTCGAAATTTTTTTTTACTTGAAATCTGATAACTTGGACATATCTTTGAAACTCAGTCATATAAATTATAATTAAGTTATAGCTAATTAGGGTGAAACTTTTTTCGTATTTTTGCGTTAAAAAAAATAAAATTATTTTCAAACCTTGGTAAGTAAAACTTTTGTTTTATTTAAACATTTTCGTGGATGTCTTTATTTTTTAATACAAAAAATTTTGTTGTCGATATCTTTGAGGACCACACTAATGTACATATGTTTGCAAAAGTGTGCACACGAATAATATTGATATGAAAATTTTGCATGCAGTAGTTGTTTTTGTTGTAATATTGCTTAAGGATATATACTTTTGCATATATTTTCCAAATTTATTTCACACTTAAATATACAAATTTTGAAATCGAATACGCTTTAGCTGTCGCATTTGATTGGTTCAACGCCTTCGCTGCAATAAGGACAGACAGTTTATGCTATGAATATTTCAAAAAATATGATTGTCTGCACTGTAGGTATGTATGTATGTATATGTAAAGTGCTGTCTGATTGTTTGAGTTACTATTTGATTGTGTGTGATTTGATAACGTAGAAAACCCGTAAATTTTGTATGTAACGTGGGAGTTCAAACAGTTCCCGGATGAAAAGGAGGGCGTGTGATATTAAATATGTATAAATAATTTTTTTGTCTCGCTATATTATTCTTCTTAAATCTTCTTAAATGCTTGAAAGCCACAATTGGGGGTCCGTTAACTTGGCAAAGTACTCTTCTTCAGACATATTTTTTAATGGTGTTTTTCGTTTAGAAAGTTAAGGTAAAAAGGGTGCCAAAAAAGCTTTTAAACAATTCTTTACCTATATAGTATGCTTTATACCTTAAGATATTAATATAAGGTTGCCACTTATTTTCGATTAACAAAATTGAAATAAAATAACTTAAAATGGATGTCAAATGAAAATTGTTTTTGACAGCTTTGTAGCTTACTACTTTCAAATGGCGTTTTTTGTATGTATGTAGTGTGTATGTATTAGGGCGA
>NW_016183269.1:0-5617 GCF_001687245.7 Rhagoletis zephyria | reverse complement strand
CACCACCACCACCACCGACTCCACCGGAAAATTAATCGACCAGCCGACCAGCTAAAAGTGAAGGAGGAGGGTAAAAAAGAGAGGGACAACTAAATCGCAAAGACAAACACAAGCACACAGTAGTCGCTTGCTCCACTTGGGCATTACGAGCTTTGGGTCTATTCAGTGTTTGGGCTTTTGTGTCGGTGTGTGTGTGTGTCGAATGAGTCAACACAAAGATCGAGGGAGGGAAAAAACTGGCAATTTGGTTTAGCTTTGAACAGACTGTTTCTGCTGCCGCTGCTGTAAACACGTCTGCTCAACTTCTCACCACTCTGCTGGAACAGCAAGCCTAGCAAGTAGGCAGCAAAAGTCCTTACATATTTTTCATTAATCACCAGCGGAAAAAAAGTGAAAGAACAGCACCGGCACTGGCAGCAGCCCAACACACTCGGGCACGTACTCGCCCGCCAATCGATTTATTACGATTAATTTGCCCCGACGATGACAAGTGGGAGGGAGGGAGGGAGAGTGGAAAGTGGCAAGTGTGTATGAAAACACTGATTCAAGAAGATGAAGAAGGAGAAAACAGACGTGAACAGCCTTTTATTAGACACTGTGTGGCAGTACCGAGAGAGAGAAAACACACCAGAGCATAAGCTCGAACAAATTTTGAAGCTTTCTTTCTGCTTTTCTTTCAAAGAGTAAAGTGAACGACGACATGATACGATATCATCACCGTCAACGAGATTAAAGTTCAGCCTTTTTGAGGAGCAGAATTAGCAGCAACCCTAATGTCATTGTGAGGATCATGTCCACCAAAGAATGACTGAAGAAGACTTGAGTGAGTCACTGCTCAGAAGATGTGAGCTCACTTTTCTTTTCTCAAATGTACGGCAGCAAAGTTTCCCTCTCTTCAAAGACTTACACAATAGAACCCTCATTTAGTTGAATAGGCAACTTTTCAAAGAAATCTCCCCACCTCAACTCAGTTCGGAGAGTTACAGCAGTGGCACTCTGGCACTCTTACTCTCTTTCTCCTTTCTTTCAGTAGTCACGAACTTATCGTCTCAACACCGACACAACAACACCGGATGGTAATCTCATTCAGAGTGAGATTCAGTCTGCAACAGCAGCAGCAACAGCGGCAGCAGAAGTTGCGGCTCTCATTCATTAGATTTAGAGAGACTTTGAGCAGCTGATGCCGCAGCAGCAGCAGCAAACACTGGTCACTACAGTCAAAGAAATTGACTTGTTCTCAGAATTCTCTTTCAGCACTGCTTTGCAGAATGGCACAAAATTAGACGCTACGACAAATTATCATATGATTAAGTGGAAGTGCGAGTGCGAGTGCGAGTGCAAGTCCAATTCGCTCGACCGACTGATTGTACCGGAGCTGATGGCCACCGATGGCCAGCGATGCCTGATAAGACCCGACACACGCGTGCGAAGCCTGTGACGAGTGTCAAGTGTGTTGAGAATCAGAAAAGGGAAAGAAAAGTAAAAGAATTCAAATGAAGAGAGAGAGAGTTGGCTGGCTGGCGGCTGATGTTTGTGCAGAGGGAGAGAGAACACTACATTGGATTTGGCAGTGGTGCTGTTGGTGGTGTGAGCCCAGCTGTGACGAGAAGCCAACACACACACTTTGGAGTACCAAGTGCTGAGAGTAGATGATGGAACAGATGGCTCAATTAACTGACTAGCACTTGGGCACTGGCAGTGTCAAGTGGATACTGATGCAAGAGCNACGCGTGCGAAGCCTGTGACGAGTGTCAAGTGTGTTGAGAATCAGAAAAGTAAAAGGGAAAGAAAAGTAAAAAAATTCAAATGAAGAGAGAGAGAGTTGGCTGGCTGGCCGCTGATGTTTGTGCAGAGGAGAGAACACTACATTGGATTTGGCAGTGTTGGTGGTGTGAGCCCAGCTGTGACGAGAAGCCAAAACACACTCACACTTTGGCTGGAGCACCAAGTGCTGAGAGTAGATGATGATGGAACAGATGGCTCAATTAACTGACTCGCACTTGGGCACTGGCAGTGTCAAGTGGATACTGCTACTGAAACTGATGCAAGAGCTGCTGCTGCTGCAATCACAGCTGATGCGGCAAATTCAGATTCAGAGAAAAGGAAAAGAAAAAATTCGGAAACCAAGTGCAACAGCCAATTGGACATTATTTGCATCTTACCACTACTACAATTGCAACGGCCAATGTCCAGTGAAACTTCAGAATTAAAATTCTGCTCACCGGTAAACTTACTTTTCTTTAAAAAGGCAGCGCAAAGTTCAGTTCAATTGCACCGAAAAGTCACTTCAGCCACTTCAGCCAAACTGTCGCCTCTAATAAAAATAAAAAGTAGTAAAAACCGTCACCAATAACTGCTTTAATCGACTTTACCTTAGTTCGCACTTTAAAGAAATGCCGAACAATAAAGAAGANGTGAAACTTCAGAATTAAAATTCTGCTCACCGGTAAACTTACTTTTCTTTGAAAAGGCAGCGCAAAGTTCAGTTCACTTGCACCGAAAAGTCACTTCAGCCAAACTGTCGCCTCTATCAAGAGAAATAATAAAAACCGTCGCCAATAACTGCTTTAATCGACTTTACCTTAGTTCGCACTTTAAAGAAATGCCTAACAATAAAGAAGGGAGTAATATTTCCACACTTTCCTCACCCACTCTCGCTCTTATCGCCCAGCTCCAAAAATTACCGTCTTAAGTGATCCCCTAAACTTAATTGCCAAAGTGCTAGTGGTGGTGGTAGTGCACAGTGGAAACAGTAGTAGACAATGGCGGCAGCACAACCTTAATGGGCTCTCCCTCATATAACTCCGCTGTCGTCGTCGTCCAGGCGACTCACTGCTACTGCTAATTGACTCGTCATTATCGGGGCCAGTGCACTGCTTTTGGACCAATGCACTGCTCAAGTGCTTTTGCTGCTGCTGCTANGGCGACTCACTACTGCTGCTAATTGACTCGTCATTATCGGGGCCAGTGCACTGCTTTTGGACCAATGCACTGCTCAAGTGCTGCTGCTGCTGCTGGAACCTAGCAGCAAAAAGGCAGAGGACACGTGTCGCGTCCAGTTTCAGTCGTTGGAGAGTCCAAGAGAGTGTTGGGGACTGCTGCTGCAAAAGGACACCAGGGAGAGAAGGGAAAATAGAGCCGGCAAATGGCTAATTGAAGTGCCTGAACTGCCTCACATGAGAGCGAGTTAGATTGCTAATGAGCGAATAATCAGGAGAGGAACAGCAGCAGCGGCAGCAAAGTGCACAAAGATAATTTGGAGCCCAGCTCACTCCTCACTTCTGGATCACATCCCATAATGGACCACCAGACCAGACCAGACACAAATCGAGTGCTCAACAAACACTGACTGACTTCAGTCGGGCAACTGTGATTTGAGCCGGTCAGAGAAAGAGAGAAAGTATCAAATTGCCAAGACAAACACTGAAAAAGAAGAAGAAGAAGAATGCAAAGGAAACAGATGCAGGAAAGCCAAACTTTCATCGAAGAGAAAAAGAAGAAAATCTCAGTCTCCCCTCTTCCCCTCTTCACCATNGAGAGTGTTGGGGACTGCTGCTGCAAAAGGACACCAGGGAGAGAAGGGAATAGGCAAAGGAAAGCAAAGCCGGCAAATGGCTAATTGAAGTGCCTGAACTGCCTCACACGAGAGAGCGAGTTAGATTGCTAATGAGCGAATAATCAGGAGAGGAACAGCAGCAGCAGCAGCAGCAGCAGCAAAGTGCACAAAGATAATTTGGAGCCCAGCTCACTCCTCACTCATTCACTTCTGGATCACATCCCATAATGGACCACCAGACCAGACCAGACGCAAATCGAGTGCTCCACAAACACTGACTGACTTCAGTCGGGCAACTGTGATTTGAGCCGGTCAGAGAAAAAGAGAAAGTATCAAGTTGCCAAGACAAACACTGAAGAAGAAGAAGAAAAGAATGCAAAAGAAACAGATGCAGGAAAGCCAAACTTTCATCAAAGAGAAAAGAGAAGAAAATCTCAGTCTCCCCTCTTCCCCTCTTCACCACCGCCAATAAGCCTAATCGAATGCTTACTCAAGGGTGTGCAGCAGGCGGCCAGAGCGGACAGAGTGGAATAATAATGAATGCTAATAACATCACAGATAGAAGAGGAAAGTCAACAGCAAACTGGACAAACTCAAAGAAAGTCCCTCGAGAAGGGGAACGAAAGAAATGAAAGCAAATCCCCACTCTTTCAAGATGTACTAGAAAATGATGACCACCCCTTGGCCTCTTTTCTCCCTGGACAAAAACGGCAGATTATCTGTACTTTGCAGACTTATTCGCAGAAAATCATCGTCATCATCAAAAGCAGTAAACAACTTTCTATTACTAAANAATAATAATGAATGCTAATAACATCACAGATAGAAGAGGAAAGTCAACAGAAGTGGACAAACTCAAAGAAGGTCCCTCGAGAAGGGGAACGAAAGAAATGAAAGCAAATCCCTACTCTTTCAAGATGTACTAGGAAATGATGACCACCCCTTGGCCTCTTTTCTCCCTGGACCAGAACGGCAGATTATCTGTACTTTGCAGACTTATTCGCAGAAAATCATCATCGTCATCATCAAAAGCAGTAAACAACTTTCCAAACTACTTGATCAAATTATAAAGAAAGAGCAAAAAAGTTTAAAGTTTTTAAAAAGTGGTAATCGCTTCAAAGTTGAACGACATTTAGGGGGAGGGAGGGGCACGACTTTGAAAAATCAAAATTGACAAATTTTTAGCAGCACAAAATGGTGTGAGAAGGGTGCTGGTGGTGCTGCCAAATGATGATCGATTGATCATCACCACAAACTCTGCAATGATAATTTTCAGCACCACCAACAAATTGACCAATTGGCAGCCATCCTAATCGACCATTCGATCAACTGCCACGCGCCCACTATTCTAAATTCCACTGCTCCAAATAAAACTTCAAGAAGCGACCAAATCAAAAAGCAAAGAAAATGCTCTGCCTCTGCCCCTCTCTCTCCAATGACCCATCCATCACAGTTGGGGAACATTAGACAACACACCACAAACTAGCAAGAGCAGCAATAGACCACCCCAATCAAATTTCAAATTTGTCAAATAGCAAGAAAACCCGTCCTTGATAGGAAAAAGAATGAAAAAGAAAAATCTAATTACACTGCCGCCACCACACACACAGACACTTACACTGAACCTCATTACATTTTCAAATCATTTTAAATTGAAGTTTAGAAAGAAAAATGGAAATTCAAGAAAAAGAATTAGCAAAAAATTATTACTTTAGTCAGGCAAGTGCTCACTGAGCAGTCAAAAACAAAAAACGACATACAATTCACAAAAAGCAAAAATTGATTTGCTTTCTGCGACAACTGGTAATGTAGGTTACCAGAAGCACCAACACAAAGAATAGAATAGACCAGCACCTGAATTACGTAAGAGCAGAGGCAGGCAGTCGTAGACTGACGAACAAACATGCACACTCACATATTCAAATGAATTTGTCCTAGACGACTAGATGAGAAGGTGGTGGTGGCAGTGCTCGGAAGTTGACACACAGGTTGAACCAGAATGAGCAATCCTGTATGTGAATGTGACACGCAATCGAGCAGTTATAATCAGTCAGTCAGTCA
>NW_016183268.1:3490-5618 GCF_001687245.7 Rhagoletis zephyria | reverse complement strand
TAAAGAAAAAATGAAGATTTCGTGAGAACAAAATTCGCTGACTAAGGAGGTGAATGCATGTGTGAGGAGTAATGCATATTTGAGTAATCTTATAGCCACTGATAAATGATTTGCTTCGTATGAATAAAAAAAAAATGTTTCTGTCATCTGTACACCGACGGTTGCAAAATAGAAAGCGGAGTTAGGAGAGGCCTGCGAGTAAGAAAATGAGTTCATGTCTGAATTGTTGCAATATATTCCTCAAATAGAGAAATTACCCACAATTTGGCTTCACTGATTAGTTATGCAGGGCAATTCTGGCAACTATCTTTCAACTCACAACAGTTCCTCGAATGATAAATGAGTGATAAATTTTGGACGCTATCCTGAGAGGTGTTTTTTGTCTCTCGAAAGACAAATTGAAAGATCTGCTAAAAAGCAGGTCCTAGGATTGTCCTGTTTGTATTCAAGCAACAAGTTTTCCAAAAATTTAACTAAACAGAAAATATTGAAAAATTGAGAGAATCTTAAATAAAAAAACATTAATTAGAAACAAGAAAAGTAAGTTTCTAAAAATTGAAAAATATTTCTATTTTCAAAAATTTAAATAAAACATATAATCAATTAAAAAAGTTCCTAAAAATTAAATGAAATTAAACAAGTAAGAAAGTCTAAGTTCGGGCGGAGCCGAACATTAAATACCCGGCGCAAGTATTAAATATATGATTTTCACCTTTCCGAAAGCTACCGCTACATGGTAAGCGTAAATTAGTAAGTAGTAGTAGTGAGTAAATTAGCGTCCTTAAACTTCGAAATAATGAAGTTTCAAGCATTTCTGAAATTTCCCGTTATATGATAAGGGGTCTTAATTTTAATCTGATTCCAATAATTTTCAACAGTTTGCTTCTATGCGGCAAGCACAATAATCATACCGAGTTTGGTACAAATTGGTAGAACGGAGAATTGTTGCAAGCATCAATTTTGAATAAATTAGCTTTAATATTTACTGATTTATCGAAGATTTTGTATTTCTCGAAATTACCGTTATATGGGATGTGGGCGTGGTTACTGTCAGATTTTTTAAATTTTTGGCCATTTGGTATGCTGTAGCAAGGCTAACAACTATGGTAAATTTGGAAGAAATTGGTGAAGCGGTTACCAAGATATACACATGTATCCATAAGTGGGCGTGGCTACGCCCATTTTTCAAAAATTTATAAAATTCTTTTTTTTCGTCTAAAAATTATTGTAAATATCAATTTTGAGTGAATTATCTTCAGTAGTTACTAAAATATCGCAGTTTTCGTATTTCTGAAAATTACCGTTATATGGGAGGTAGGCGTGGTTATATTCCGATTTTGCCCATTTTCAATACCATCCGTCCTACGGCCGAAATAAGTATACGTACCAAGTTTCGTTAAGATATCTTGATGTTTACTCGAGTCATCGTGCGCACAGACGGACGGACAGACGGATGGACGGACGGACGGACGGACGGACAGACAGTCACCGCTTAATCGATTTCTCTTTTCATTCTGATCATTTATGTATACATTTGTCTATATCTATCTCGATTCGTTTTGCCTGTTACAAACAACCGTTATGTGAACAAAGTTATAATACCCTTGTGCACAAGTGCGCTCGGGTATAAAAAGGAAATATTTTCTTTTTAAAACAATAATATCTGGACATTAAAGGTACTTTCAGGAAAAAAGTAAAAATAATTATAAAAAATATAAGTTTTTAAAAATTAAGTGCTATTAAAAAATATTTATCTTTTTTAAACAATGAAATCTAAAAAACAAATTAAAAAAAATTAAAAATTTTACAAAAAAAGAAGAAAAATACATCTATGTTATAGTCACCTGATCCCTTTTATTTTCACTGTAAGTATTCTGTTAATAATGAGTGAAAATGGTGTGAAATTTCATTTTCCTAGCTACATAAATAGAAGAGTTATAACGAAAAATCTCATATCTGAACAATCAGTTGTATGGGAGCTATATGTTATAGTGGTCCGATTCTTCCGGTTCCGACAAATGATTAATACATTATAAAAATACACCCACCTACCAAATTTGATCCGGATATCTCGAAAACTGAGAGACTAGATTGCATACAAACAGACAGACAGACGGACAGACGGACA
>NW_016183268.1:0-3475 GCF_001687245.7 Rhagoletis zephyria | reverse complement strand
GACAGACAGACAGACAGACAGACAGACAGACAGACAGACAGACATGGCTAAATCGACTCAGCTCGACGGTCTGATCATATAAGTAAACATTTTAATGGGTCTATCTCTTTTTATTCTGCTACTTACAAACATCGGACCAAAGTTATAATACCATTTCATTCTCATGAAAGGTATAAAAATACTAGTATGTGCCTACCAGTTCGACATTTTTGAAGAACTTAAGCGTTCAGCGAAATCTGCCTTTGAATTGCCAAAGCCTAAAATAAAACGCAATTAATTGCTTTTCTTACAAATGTCGAATGTGGCGTCACCTGAAGACTGCTGGTTCTGGTTCTGGGATCGCAGGTTCGAGGCCGCTTGGAGGTGGTTAACATTTTTAAAGTTAGATCAATTAAGTAGGAATAATTATTTCAATTTAAATATAAATAAAATCTTAAAAATCCAGTTCCATTACAAAAAAAAGAAACAAATATATGGAAAAAAATACTTGTGCCATAAAAAATAGATAAAAAAAATATTATTTTTTTAATTACATTTAAGAATCACAAAAAAACCCTAAATAAAAAATATAAATAAAAGAAATATTATAAAAAAAAAATAAATAAAAAATACAAATAAAAGAAATATTATACCTCAGACATACCACGCGAGTGCTTTGCTCTGTCGGCCATTGCGACTGTTGGAGCGCCGCGAGCAAAAAGGAATACTCATGCTTTTCATGGGGGATGAATTGGCAGACTATCTCATCAACTGGTATGATGCTACTAGTATTTCTACTAGTAGATGCTGATGCATAGCCCGAAAATTGACATATCGTAGGACATCGCAATGTTGAAAATACCAGTCGCTAACATTGAAAAAGGATAGAACGTTAACTAGTTGGACTGAAACGCAAACTGGTATAGTTCTAGTTCACAACTAGTAGCTTTCCCTGCAGGGTATGTACTTTTCCATTTGGAATGTGCTCAACTGTTTTCAGTAAAAAGAGCTAGAATTAACAACATCTTTCCAACTAACTTGCCTACTGTATTTCGATTAACTTACCGGATCTCACCCTACATTCTCACATACATATGTACATAACTATGTACAGTATGTACAGTACAATTGGCAAGCACGCCTATCGACTTGGCCTACGCTCACATGACTTCTGTAGAAGTTGTCAAGATGAAGAAGAGGAGGAAACGATTCTGCACCTGTTGTGCCAATGCCCTGCTCTATCTAGACGAAGACTCTCCACTCTCGGTAGGCAATTCTTCGACAACTTGGAGGACCTTAGATGCGTCGAAATCAGGGATCTTCTAAAATTCGTTCAAAGTTCAAAATGGTTTTAGGAGGGATTGGGAGTTGCTGACCCAACATGCGGCATCACAATGGGCCCTGAGCCTAAGTGTGTCTTATAGACGACCGCGACAACCTACCTACCTACCATGTACAGTACATACACAGTAACTTTTCTTCACAATCTTAAGAAATTGAGCCTTGGATGGCGTATGGCGCACGGTGCACTTTTTTGGGGACGTGAGTGATAAAAATACGTAAAATCATAAAAAAATTGTATAACCTATTTTTAATTGTGATAATGACCTAAAAATTAAAAAGAAACCCCATTGTCTTCGTCTTGACCTGCGGGCTGTGTCGGAGCCAGAGCCGCTAAACTTTAACTTAGAACACGTGGTATTATTAAAAGCACATCCAAGATAAAAACCGTGCATGGAATATTCCTTTTAAAGCCATATCAAAATCTACCCATCTTTTAACCATTCCTTTAAATTATTAAATAAATTGAGAATATCTTTTTAAACCTGTGGTAGCCCTCTTTAATTTTCTTGATGTTCAAGCTAAATATTTCTTAAAACTCTTTCGTTTGACGGACATGTTTTAATATTTCATACAATACTTTAAATAAACTCGCGTTTTTAAACAGGTGGCAACACTGTTAAAAAATATTTTCAAATTAAGACCTTGTTCAACGGTTTTCGTGTGACATCCATACTCCTATACATATTTATAATGATCTAATTCCCTTGATTCGAGTAGCATTAAACAAAGAAAACAATAACAAAATCATTCGAGTGATTTTCGAGCATTTCAGTAACAAAAAAAGTTTTCTGATTTTTTCGAAATTTTTTTGCCTTATAATGCTCAATTTTAGTTGAATTTTCATAAAATTTGTACATAATAATATTACTTTGCTCTAATGAACTGACATTCCGAAAATGAAAGTTATATCTGCAAATCATAAGTTGCTAGAGCACTGTAAAGACTCAAAATTTAGCACAAAAATAAGCCAATATTCTGATTTAATGAAAATGTTGTTGATATCTTCCCATCCTCTAATCACATCACTTCGAAACAATTTAAAAAAACAAAAACAAAACGGGAAAAAAAAAGTTGCGGCGGATCTTGAAGTTGAAAAAATTTCAAGCTGGGCAAAAAAAAATATCGAAAAATGTTAAATTTTTCTCCAACTAAATATAATAGAAAATAATAATAACTTGTGGCTGATTTTACTTGGTCAAATTAAAAAAAAAGAAAAAATGTTTTAATTTGATCGATAATTTTCATTAAGTTAGCAATATCAACATAAAAATTTGCAATGCAAAAAAAATATAAAATCTTGAAGTTGAGTATATTTGACCGGTCTTGGTTACAGCTTGTCTTGCTCTCTAATTCAATACTGAAGTTACTTTCAATGTTTATAGTTCTACTTGCGACGTCCCGGGAGCATTTGGTCAGGTATAATTGAGACCTGAGAGCTCCTATGATTCGAGATTAACAGTAAAAGTTAATATATTTTATATTCATATCTATAATGGATAAAAGTTAACAAAAAGCTTCAGACCAGTCACTTTGACGCAGTTCTTGCCTTAAGGTTTTGGCTGTACAAATCGTGTGATCCCGCATTAGAAATAAAAAAAAGAAATTTTCTTCTATCAAAATTTATTAAATCAGTATGCAACACTTAAGAAAAAGATGCTCGTATATTTCTAGTATTTCTTCAAGAAATTTACAGCAACAGCAAACTACTTTTCCTAGCAACAGAAATAATGAAAAATATTTCTTGCTATTTTCTTTGAGAACTGCAAACAGCCCGTCAAGGAGACGGAGACAAAGGTGGAATCTAATGAAGAGCAAGAAAAAAATAAGTGAAGAAAATACAAGAAAATAGAGGAAAGAAAACGTGCTTAGGTAGACTGTTATATTAGGCTACCTATTTATGCCAATATTACATAGATTCAATACAAGAATGAAGATTTCGGCGTAATTTAAACTAAATCTAATCCTAACACTAGAACGACGATATTTTTCCACGGAACTAAAAATAAAATCAAAATTGCATTTCGTCGAAAGCAGTGTAAATACGCAAGTCTTTAAATTTAATGCCAGAGTGCTGTTGCAGACATTCGCCAAATAAGTTATAGGACAGCCTGCACACACATCCATTCAAGCATCTCAGTCACACACACACACA